>NW_027225148.1:0-107450 GCF_041296235.1 Equus asinus
TCCAGACACGCCAAAATGTTTTTTTTTTTTCACCAGAACCACTTACCGGACACTCCGGAATAACCTGCCCGGCATGCCAGAACCACCTCTCAGAAGTGCCAGAAGCACGTGCTGGACATGCCGGAACAACCTATCGGACAGAACGGAACAACCTGCCGGACACACCAAAATCACCTGCGGGCTACGCCAGAACCACTTGGAGGACTCTCCGGGAAAACCTGCCGGGCATGCTGGAACCACCTCTCAGACGTGCCTGAACCACGTGGCGGACACTCCGGAAACGCATGTCGGGCCGGCCGGAACCACCTCTCAGACGTGCCAGAACCTCATGCCGGACACCCCAGAACCAGCTGCTGGACAGACCGGAAAACACCTGCCGGACACGCCGGAACCACATGTTCGACTCGCTGGAACCACATTCTGGACATGGCAAAATCACCTGCCGCCTATGCCAGAACCGCTTGGCGAACACTCCGGAATCACCTGTCAGGCATGCCGGAACCACCTCTCAGACCTGCCAGAACCACATGCCAATGACACCGGAAGCACCTGCCGAGCATGCCGGAAGCACCTGCTCGACTCGCCAGAACCACCTGTCGGACACGCCAAAATCACCTGCCGGCTACGCCACAGCCAGTTGGTGAACACTCCGGAAACACCTGCCGGGCTGGCTGGAACCCACCTGCCAGTCAGCAGCCAACATCACCTGCCAGCTACGCCAGAACCACTTGGCGGAGACTCCAGAAACACCTGTTGGGCCAGCCGGAACCATCTCTCAGACGTGCCAGAACCATGTGCCTGAGATGCTGGAACCACACCCCGAACAGACCGAAACCACCTGCCAGACGCAACTGAAGCACCTGCCGAGCACGCAGGAACAACCTGCTCGCCTCGCCGGAACCACCTGCCGGGCGCAGCGGAAGCACCTGCCGAGCGTGCCGGAGCCAGCTGCTCGCCTCGCCGGAACCACCTGCCGGGGTGCAGCGGAAGCACGTGCCGAGCGCGCCGGAGCCACCTGCTCGCCTCGCCGGAACCACCTGCCGGGCCCAGCGGAAGCACGTGCCAAGCACGCCGGAGCCACCTGCTCGCCTCGCCGGAACCACCTGCCGGGCCAAGCGGAAGCACCTGCCGGGCGCACCGGAGCCACCTGCTCGCCTCGGCGGAACCACGTGCCGGGCCCTAACCCTAACCCTAAACCTTACCCTATCCCCAAACCCTAACCCTAACCCTAACCCCTAACCCTAAGCCTAACCCTAAACCCTAACCCGACCGTAACCCTAACCCTAACCCTACCCCTAACCCTAACCCCTAACCCCAAACCCTAAACCTAACCCTAACCGTAACCCTAACCCTATCCCTAATCCTAACCTGACGGACAGGCTGGAACCAGCTGCTCAACTCGCCGGAACCACCTGCCAGACATGCCAGAACCACCTGCCGAGCACGCCGGAGCCACCTGCTGGACTCACCAGAACCACCTGCCTGACAGGCCAAAATCAACAGCTGGCTATGAGAGAACCACCTGGCAGACAATCCGCAATAACCTGCCAGGCATGCAGGAACCACCTCTCAGACGTAAGAGAACCACGTGCCGGACACGCTGGAACCACGTCCTGGACAGACTGGAACCACCTGCCGGACATGCCTGGACCACCTGCCGAGCACGCCGGAACCACCTGCTCGACTCGCAGGACCCATGTTTCAGACACGCCAAAATGAACTGCCGGCTACACCAGAACCACTTACCGGACACTCCGGAATAACCTGCCCGGCATGCCAGAACCACCTCTCAGAAGTGCCAGAAGCACGTGCTGGACATGCCGGAACAACCTATCGGACAGAACGGAACAACCTGCCGGACACACCAAAATCACCTGCGGGCTACGCCAGAACCACTTGGAGGACTCTCCGGGAAAACCTGCCGGGCATGCTGGAACCACCTCTCAGACGTGCCTGAACCACGTGGCGGACACTCCGGAAACGCATGTCAGGCCGGCCAGAACCACCTCTCAGACGTGCCAGAACCTCATGCCGGACACCCCAGAACCACCTGCCGGACAGACCGGAAACACCTGCCGGACACGCCGGAACCACATGTTCAACTCGCTGGAACCACATTCTGGACATGGCAAAATCACCTGCCGCCTGTGCCAGAACCGCTTGGCGAACACTCCGGAATCACCTGTCAGGCATGCCGGAACCACCTCTCAGACATGCCAGAACCGCATGCCAATGACACCGGAAGCACCTGCCGAGCATGCCGGAAGCACCTGCTCGACTCTCCAGAACCACCTGTCGGACACGCCAAAATCACCTGCCGGCTACGCCACAGCCAGTTGGTGAACACTCCGGAAACACCTGCCGGGCTGGCTGGAACCACCTGCCAGTCACGCCAACATCACCTGCCAGCTACGCCAGAACCACTTGGCGGAGACTCCAGAAACACCTGCTGGGCCAGCCGGAACCACCTCTCAGACGTGCCAGAACCATGTGCCTGAGATGCTGGAACCACACCCCGAACAGACCGAAACCACCTGCCAGACCCAACTGAACCACCTGCCGAGCACGCAGGAACAACCTGCTCGCCTCACCGGAACCACCTGCCGGGCGCAGCGGAAGCACCTGCCGAGCGCGCCGGAGCCACATGCTCGCCTCGCCAGAAACAACTGCCCGGCGCGCCGGAGCCACCTGCTCGCCTCGCCGAAACCACCTGCCGGGCCCAGCGGAAGCACGTGCCAAGCACGCAGGAGCCACCTGCTCGCCTCGCCGGAACCACCTGCCGGTCCCAGCGGAAGCACCTGCCGAGCGCGCCGGAGCCACCTGCTCGCCTCGCCGGAACCACGTGCCGGGCCCTAACCCTAACCCTAACCCTAACCCTATCCCCAAACCCTAACCCTAACCCTAACCCCTAACCCTAAGCCTAACCCTAAACCCTAACCCAACCGTAACCCTAACCCTAACCCTAACCCCTAACCCTAAGCCTAACCCAAACCCTAACCCAACCGTAACCCTAACCCTAACCCTACCCCTAACCCTAACCCCTAACCCCAAACCCTAAACCCTAACCCTAACCGTAACCCTAACCCTATCCCTAACCCTAACCTGACGGACAGGCTGGAACCAGCTGCTCAACTCGCCAGAACCACCTGCCAGACATGCCAGAACCACCTGCCGAGCACGCCGGAGCCACCTGCTGGACTCACCAGAACCACCTGCCTGACAGGCCAAAATCAACAGCTGGCTATGAGAGAACCACCTGGCAGACAATCCGCAATAACCTGCCAGGCATGCAGGAACCACCTCTCAGACGTAAGAGAACCACGTGCCGGACACGCTGGAACCACGTCCTGGACAGACTGGAACCACCTGCCGGACATGCCTGGACCACCTGCCGAGCACGCCGGAACCACCTGCTCGACTCGCAGGACCCATGTGCCAGACACGCCAAAATGAACTGCCGGCTACACCAGAACCACTTACCGGACACTCCGGAATAACCTGCCCGGCATGCCAGAACCACCTCTCAGAAGTGCCAGAAGCACGTGCTGGACATGCCGGAACAACCTATCGGACAGAACGGAACAACCTGCCAGACACACCAAAATCACCTGCGGGCTACGCCAGAACCACTTGGAGGACTCTCCGGGAAAACCTGCCGGGCATGCTGGAACCACCTCTCAGACGCGCCTGAACCACGTGGCGGACACTCCGGAAACGCATGTCGGGCCGGCCGGAACCACCTCTCAGACGTGCCAGAACCTCATGATGGACACCCCAGAACCAGCTGCTGGACAGACCGGAAACACCTGCCGGACACGCCGGAACCACATGTTCGACTCGCTGGAACCACATTCTGGACATGGCAAAATCACCTGCCGCCTATGCCAGAACCGCTTGGCGAACACTCCGGAATCACCTGTCAGGCATGCCGGAACCACCTCTCAGACCTGCCAGAACCACATGCCAATGACACCGGAAGCACCTGCCGAGCATGCCGGAAGCACCTGCTCGACTCGCCAGAACCACCTGTCGGACACGCCAAAATCACCTGCCGGCTACGCCACAGCCAGTTGGTGAACACTCCGGAAACACCTGCCGGGCTGGCTGGAACCACCTGCCAGTCACGCCAACATTACCTGCCAGCTACGCCAGAACCACTTGGCGGAGACTCCAGAAACACCTGTTGGGCCAGCCGGAACCACCTCTCAGACGTGCCAGAACCATGTGCCTGAGATGCTGGAACCACACCCCGAACAGACCGAAACCGCCTGCCAGACCCAACTGAACCACCTGCCGAGCACGCAGGAACAACCTGCTCGCCTCGCCGGAACCACCTGCCGGGCCCAGCGGAAGCACCTGCCGAGCGCGCCGGAGCCACCTGCTCGCGTCGCCGGAACCACGTGCCGGGCCATAACCCTAACCCTAACCCTATCCCCAAACCCTAACCGTAACCGTAACCCCTAACCCTAAGCCTAACCCTAAACCCTAACCCAACCGTAACCCTAACCCTAACCCTACCCCTAACCCTAACCCCTAACCCCAAACCCTAAACCCTAACCCTAACCGTAACCCCTATCCCTAACCCTAACCTGACGGACAGGCTGGAACCAGCTGCTCAACTCGCCGGAACCACCTGCCCGGCGCGCCGGAGCCACCTGCTCGCCTCGCCGGAACCACCTGCCAGGCCCAGCAGAAGCACCTGCCGGGCGCGCTGGAGCCACCTGCTCGCCTCGCCGGAACCACCTGCCGGGTGCAGCGGAAGCACCTGCCGAGCGCGCCGGAGCCACCTGCTCGCCTCGCCGGAACCACCTGCCGGGCCCAGCGGAAGCACGTGCCAAGCACGCAGGAGCCACCTGCTCGCCTCGCCGGAACCACGTGCCGGGCCCTAACCCTAACCCTAACCCTAACCCTATCCCCAAACCCTAACCCTAACCCTAACCCCTAACCCTAAGCCTAACCCTAAACCCTAACCCAACCGTAACCCTAACCCTAACCCTACCCCTAACCCTAACCCCTAACCCCAAACCCTAAACCCTAACCCTAACCGTAACCCTAACCCTATCCCTAACCCTAACCTGACGGACAGGCTGGAACCAGCTGCTCAACTCGCCGGAACCACCTGCCAGACATGCCAGAACCACCTGCCGAGCACGCCGGAGCCACCTGCTGGACTCACCAGAACCACCTGCCTGACAGGCCAAAATCAACAGCTGGCTATGAGAGAACCACCTGGCAGACAATCCGCAATAACCTGCCAGGCATGCAGGAACCACCTCTCAGACGTAAGAGAACCACGTGCCGGACACGCTGGAACCACGTCCTGGACAGACTGGAACCACCTGCCGGACATGCCTGGACCACCTGCCGAGCACGCCGGAACCACCTGCTCGACTCGCAGGACCCATGTGCCAGACACGCCAAAATGAACTGCCGGCTACACCAGAACCACTTACCGGACACTCCGGAATAACCTGCCCGGCATGCCAGAACCACCTCTCAGAAGTGCCAGAAGCACGTGCTGGACATGCCGGAACAACCTATCGGACAGAACGGAACAACCTGCCGGACACACCAAAATCACCTGCGGGCTACGCCAGAACCACTTGGAGGACTCTCCGGGAAAACCTGCCGGGCATGCTGGAACCACCTCTCAGACGTGCCTGAACCACGTGGCGGACACTCCGGAAACGCATGTCGGGCCGGCCGGAACCACCTCTCAGACGTGCCAGAACCTCATGCCGGACACCCCAGAACCACCTGCTGGACAGACCGGAAACACCTGCCGGACACGCCGGAACCACATGTTCGACTCGCTGGAACCACATTCTGGACATGGCAAAATCACCTGCCGCCTATGCCAGAACCGCTTGGCGAACACTCCGGAATCACCTGTCAGGCATGCCGGAACCACCTCTCAGACCTGCCAGAACCACATGCCAATGACACCGGAAGCACCTGCCGAGCATGCCGGAAGCACCTGCTCGACTCGCCAGAACCACCTGTCGGACACGCCAAAATCACCTGCCGGCTACGCCACAGCCAGTTGGTGAACACTCCGGAAACACCTGCCGGGCTGGCTGGAACCACCTGCCAGTCACGCCAACATCACCTGCCAGCTACGCCAGAACCACTTGGCGGAGACTCCAGAAACACCTGTTGGGCCAGCCGGAACCATCTCTCAGACGTGCCAGAACCATGTGCCTGAGATGCTGGAACCACACCCCGAACAGACCGAAACCACCTGCCAGACGCAACTGAAGCACCTGCCGAGCACGCAGGAACAACCTGCTCGCCTCGCCGGAACCACCTGCCGGGCGCAGCGGAAGCACCTGCCGAGCGTGCCGGAGCCAGCTGCTCGCCTCGCCGGAACCACCTGCCGGGTGCAGCGGAAGCACGTGCCAAGCACGCCGGAGCCACCTGCTCGCCTCGCCGGAACCACCTGCCGGGCCATGCGGAAGCACCTGCCGGGCGCGCCGGAGCCACCTGCTCGTCTCGAAGGAACCACCTGCCGGGCCCAGCGGAAGCACCTGCCGGGCGCGCCGGAGCCACCTGCTCGGCTCGCCGGAACCACCTGCCGGGCCCTAACCCTAACCCTAACCCTAACCCTATCCCCAAACCCTAACCCTAACCCTAACCCCTAACCCTAAGCCTAACCCTAAACCCTAACCCAACCGTAACCCTAACCCTAACCCTACCCCTAACCCTAACCCCTAACCCCAAACCCTAAACCCTAACCCTAACCGTAACCCTAACCCTATCCCTAACCCTAACCTGACGGACAGGCTGGAACCAGCTGCTCAACTCGCCGGAACCACCTGCCAGACATGCCAGAACCACCTGCCCAGCACGCCGGAGCCACCTGCTGGACTCACCAGAACCACCTGCCTGACAGGCCAAAATCAACAGCTGGCTATGAGAGAACCACCTGGCAGACAATCCGCAATAACCTGCCAGGCATGCAGGAACCACCTCTCAGACGTAAGAGAACCACGTGCCGGACACGCTGGAACCACGTCCTGGACAGACTGGAACCACCTGCCGGACATGCCTGGACCACCTGCCGAGCACGCCGGAACCACCTGCTCGACTCGCAGGACCCATGTGCCAGACACGCCAAAATGAACTGCCGGCTACACCAGAACCACTTACCGGACACTCCGGAATAACCTGCCCAGCATGCCAGAACCACCTCTCAGAAGTGCCAGAAGCACGTGCTGGACATGCCGGAACAACCTATCGGACAGAACGGAACAACCTGCCGGACACACCAAAATCACCTGCGGGCTACGCCAGAACCACTTGGAGGACTCTCCGGGAAAACCTGCCGGGCATGCTGGAACCACCTCTCAGACGTGCCTGAACCACGTGGCGGACACTCCGGAAACGCATGTCGGGCCGGCCGGAACCACCTCTCAGACGTGCCAGAACCTCATGCCGGACACCCCAGAACCACCTGCTGGACAGACCGGAAACACCTGCCGGACACGCCGGAACCACATGTTCGACTCGCTGGAACCACATTCTGGACATGGCAAAATCACCTGCCGCCTATGCCAGAACCGCTTGGCGAACACTCCGGAATCACCTGTCAGGCATGCCGGAACCACCTCTCAGACCTGCCAGAACCACATGCCAATGACACCGGAAGCACCTGCCGAGCATGCCGGAAGCACCTGCTCGACTCGCCAGAACCACCTGTCGGACACGCCAAAATCACCTGCCGGCTACGCCACAGCCAGTTGGTGAACACTCCGGAAACACCTGCCGGGCTGGCTGGAACCACCTGCCAGTCACGCCAACATCACCTGCCAGCTACGCCAGAACCACTTGGCGGAGACTCCAGAAACACCTGTTGGGCCAGCCGGAACCATCTCTCAGACGTGCCAGAACCATGTGCCTGAGATGCTGGAACCACACCCCGAACAGACCGAAACCACCTGCCAGACGCAACTGAAGCACCTGCCGAGCACGCAGGAACAACCTGCTCGCCTCGCCGGAACCACCTGCCGGGCGCAGCGGAAGCACCTGCCGAGCGTGCCGGAGCCAGCTGCTCGCCTCGCCGGAACCACCTGCCGGGTGCAGCGGAAGCACGTGCCGAGCGCGCCGGAGCCACCTGCTCGCCTCGCCGGAACCACCTGCCGGGCCCAGCGGAAGCACGTGCCAAGCACGCCGGAGCCACCTGCTCGCCTCGCCGGAACCACCTGCCGGGCCAAGCGGAAGCACCTGCCGGGCGCACCGGAGCCACCTGCTCGCCTCGCCGGAACCACGTGCCGGGCCCTAACCCTAACCCTAACCCTAACCCTATCCCCAAACCCTAACCCTAACCCTAACCCCTAACCCTAAGCCTAACCCTAAACCCTAACCCAACCGTAACCCTAACCCTAACCCTACCCCTAACCCTAACCCCTAACCCCAAACCCTAAACCCTAACCCTAACCGTAACCCTAACCCTATCCCTAACGCTAACCTGACGGACAGGCTGGAACCAGCTGCTCAACTCGCCGGAACCACCTGCCAGACATGCCAGAACCACCTGCCGAGCACGCCGGAGCCACCTGCTGGACTCACCAGAACCACCTGCCTGACAGGCCAAAATCAACAGCTGGCTATGAGAGAACCACCTGGCAGACAATCCGCAATAACCTGCCAGGCATGCAGGAACCACCTCTCAGACGTAAGAGAACCACGTGCCGGACACGCTGGAACCACGTCCTGGACAGACTGGAACCACCTGCCGGACATGCCTGGACCACCTGCCGAGCACGCCGGAACCACCTGCTCGACTCGCAGGACCCATGTGCCAGACACGCCAAAATGAACTGCCGGCTACACCAGAACCACTTACCGGACACTCCGGAATAACCTGCCCGGCATGCCAGAACCACCTCTCAGAAGTGCCAGAAGCACGTGCTGGACATGCCGGAACAACCTATCGGACAGAACGGAACAACCTGCCGGACACACCAAAATCACCTGCGGGCTACGCCAGAACCACTTGGAGGACTCTCCGGGAAAACCTGCCGGGCATGCTGGAACCACCTCTCAGACGTGCCTGAACCACGTGGCGGACACTCCGGAAACGCATGTCGGGCCGGCCGGAACCACCTCTCAGACGTGCCAGAACCTCATGCCGGACACCCCAGAACCACCTGCTGGACAGACCGGAAACACCTGCCGGACACGCCGGAACCACATGTTCGACTCGCTGGAACCACATTCTGGACATGGCAAAATCACCTGCCGCCTATGCCAGAACCGCTTGGCGAACACTCCGGAATCACCTGTCAGGCATGCCGGAACCACCTCTCAGACATGGCAGAACCGCATGCCAATGACACCGGAAGCACCTGCCGAGCATGCCGGAAGCACCTGCTCGACTCGCCAGAACCACCTGTCGGACACGCCAAAATCACCTGCCGGCTACGCCACAGCCAGTTGGTGAACACTCCGGAAACACCTGCCGGGCTGGCTGGAACCACCTGCCAGTCACGCCAACATCACCTGCCAGCTACGCCAGAACCACTTGGCGGAGACTCCAGAAACACCTGTTGGGCCAGCCGGAACCACCTCTCAGACATGCCAGAACCATGTGCCTGAGATGCTGGAACCACACCCCAAACAGACCGAAACCACCTGCCAGACCCAACTGAACCACCTGCCAAGCACGCAGGAACATCCTGCTCGCCTCGCCGGAACCACCTGCCGGGCGCAGCGGAAGCACCTGCCGAGCGCGCCGGAGCCACCTGCGCGCCTCGCCGGAACCACCTGCCGGGTGCAGCGGAAGCACCTGCCGAGCGCGCCGGAGCCACCTGCTGGCCTCGCCGGAACCACCTGCCGGGCCCAGCGGAAGCACGTGCCAAGCACGCCGGAGCCACCTGCTCGCCTCGCCGGAACTACCTGCCGGGCCCAGCGGAAGCACCTGCCGAGCGCGCCGGAGCCACCTGCTCGCCTCGCCGGAACCACGCGCCAGGCCCCAACCGTAACCCTAACCCTAACCCTATCCCCAAACCCTAACCCTAACCCTAACCCCTAACCCTAAGCCTAACCCTAAACCCTAACCCAACCGTAACCCTAACCCTAACCCTACCCCTAACCCTAACCCCTAACCCCAAACCCTAAACCCTAACCCTAACCGTAACCCTAACCCTATCCCTAACCCTAACCTGACGGACAGGCTGGAACAAGCTGCTCAACTCGCCGGAACCACCTGCCAGACATGCCAGAACCACCTGCCGAGCACGCCGGAGCCACCTGCTGGACTCACCAGAACCACCTGCCTGACAGGCCAAAATCAACAGCTGGCTATGAGAGAACCACCTGGCAGACAATCCGCAATAACCTGCCAGGCATGCAGGAACCACCTCTCAGACGTAAGAGAACCACGTGCCGGACACGCTGGAACCACGTCCTGGACAGACTGGAACCACCTGCCGGACATGCCTGGACCACCTGCCGAGCACGCCGGAACCACCTGCTCGACTCGCAGGACCCATGTGACAGACACGCCAAAATGAACTGCCGGCTACACCAGAACCACTTACCGGACACTCCGGAATAACCTGCCCGGCATGCCAGAACCACCTCTCAGAAGTGCCAGAAGCACGTGCTGGACATGCCGGAACAACCTATCGGACAGAACGGAACAACCTGCCGGACACACCAAAATCACCTGCGGGCTACGCCAGAACCACTTGGAGGACTCTCCGGGAAAACCTGCCGGGCATGCTGGAACCACCTCTCAGACGTGCCTGAACCACGTGGCGGACACTCCGGAAACGCATGTCGGGCCGGCTGGAACCACCTCTCAGACGTGCCAGAACCTCATGCCGGACACCCCAGAACCACCTGCTGGACAGACCGGAAACACCTGCCGGACACGCCGGAACCACATGTTCGACTCGCTGGAACCACATTCTGGACATGGCAAAATCACCTGCCGCCTATGCCAGAACCGCTTGGCGAACACTCCGGAATCACCTGTCAGGCATGCCGGAACCACCTCTCAGACCTGCCAGAACCGCATGCCAATGACACCGGAAGCACCTGCCGAGCATGCCGGAAGCACCTGCTCGACTCGCCAGAACCACCTGTCGGACACGCCAAAATCACCTGCCGGCTACGCCACAGCCAGTTGGTGAACACTCCGGAAACACCTGCCGGGCTGGCTGGAACCACCTGCCAGTCACGCCAACATCACCTGCCAGCTACGCCAGAACCACTTGGCGGAGACTCCAGAAACACCTGTTGGGCCAGCCGGAACCATCTCTCAGACGTGCCAGAACCATGTGCCTGAGATGCTGGAACCACACCCCGAACAGACCGAAACCACCTGCCAGACGCAACTGAAGCACCTGCCGAGCACGCAGGAACAACCTGCTCGCCTCGCCGGAACCAGCTGCCGGGCGCAGCGGAAGCACCTGCCGAGCGTGCCGGAGCCAGCTGCTCGCCTCGCCGGAACCACCTGCCGGGTGCAGCGGAAGCACGTGCCGAGCGCGCCGGAGCCACCTGCTCGCCTCGCCGGAACCACCTGCCGGGCCCAGCGGAAGCACGTGCCAAGCACGCCGGAGCCACCTGCTCGCCTCGCCGGAACCACCTGCCGGGCCAAGCGGAAGCACCTGCCGGGCGCGCCGGAGCCACCTGCTCGCCTCGCCGGAACCACCTGCCGGGCCCAGCGGAAGCACATGCCGGGCGCGCCAGAGCCACCTCCTCGGCTCGCCGGAACCACCTGCCGGGCCCTAACCCTAACCCTAACCCTAACCCTATCCCCAAACCCTAACCCTAACCCTAACCCCTAACCCTAAGCCTAACCCTAAACCCTAACCCAACCGTAACCCTAACCCTAACCCTACCCCTAACCCTAACCCCTAACCCCAAACCCTAAACCCTAACCCTAACCGTAACCCTAACCCTATCCCTAACCCTAACCTGACGGACAGGCTGGAACCAGCTGCTCAACTCGCCGGAACCACCTGCCAGACATGCCAGAACCACCTGCCGAGCACGCCGGAGCCACCTGCTGGACTCACCAGAACCACCTGCCTGACAGGCCAAAATCAACAGCTGGCTATGAGAGAACCACCTGGCAGACAATCCGCAATAACCTGCCAGGCATGCAGGAACCACCTCTCAGACGTAAGAGAACCACGTGCCGGACACGCTGGAACCACGTCCTGGACAGACTGGAACCACCTGCCGGACATGCCTGGACCACCTGCCGAGCACGCCGGAACCACCTGCTCGACTCGCAGGACCCATGTGCCAGACACGCCAAAATGAACTGCCGGCTACACCAGAACCACTTACCGGACACTCCGGAATAACCTGCCCGGCATGCCAGAACCACCTCTCAGAAGTGCCAGAAGCACGTGCTGGACATGCCGGAACAACCTATCGGACAGAACGGAACAACCTGCCGGACACACCAAAATCACCTGCGGGCTACGCCAGAACCACTTGGAGGACTCTCCGGGAAAACCTGCCGGGCATGCTGGGACCACCTCTCAGACGTGCCTCAACCACGTGGCAGACACTACGGAAACGCACGTCGGGCCGGCCGTAACCACCTCTCAGACGTGCCAGAACCTCATGCCGGACACCCCAGAACCACCTGCTGGACAGACCAGAAACACCTGCCGGACACGCCGGAACCACATGTTCGACTCGCTGGAACCACATTCTGGACATGGCAAAATCACCTGCCGCCTATGCCAGAACCGCTTGGCGAACACTCCGGAATCACCTGTCAGGCATGCCGGAACCACCTCTCAGACACGCCAGAACCACATGCCAATGACACCGGAAGCACCTGCCGAGCATGCCGGAAGCACCTGCTCGACTCGCCAGAACCACCTGTCGGACACGCCAAAATCACCTGCCGGCTACGCCACAGCCAGTTGGTGAACACTCCGGAAACACCTGCCGGGCTGGCTGGAACCACCTGCCAGTCACGCCAACATCACCTGCCAGCTACGCCAGAACCACTTGGCGGAGACTCCAGAAACACCTGTTGGGCCAGCCGGAACCACCTCTCAGACGTGCCAGAACCATGTGCCTGAGATGCTGGAACCACACCCCGAACAGACCGAAACCACCTGCCAGACCCAACTGAACCACCTGCTAAGCACGCAGGAACAACCTGCTCGCCTCGCCGGAACCACATGCCGGGCGCAGCGGAAGCACCTGCCGAGCGCGCCGGAGCCACCTGCTCGCCTCGCCGGAACCACCTGCCCGGCGCGCCGGAGCCACCTGCTGGCCTCGCCGGAACCACCTGGCGGGCCCAGCGGAAGCACGTGCCAAGCATGCCGGAGCCACCTGCTCGCCTCGCCGGAACTACCTGCCGGGCCCAGCGGAAGCACCTGCCGAGCGCGCCGGAGCCACCTGCTCGCCTCGACGGAACCACCTGCCCGGCGCGCCGGAGCCACCTGCTCGCCTCGCCGGAACCACGTGCCGGGCCCTAACCCTAACCCTAACCCTAACCCTATCCCCAAACCCTAACCCTAACCCTAACCCCTAACCCTAAGCCTAACCCTAAACCCTAACCCAACCGTAACCCTAACCCTAACCCTACCCCTAACCCTAACCCCTAACCCCAAACCCTAAACCCTAACCCTAACCGTAACCCTAACCCTATCCCTAACCCTAACCTGACGGACAGGCTGGAACCAGCTGCTCAACTCGCCGGAACCACCTGCCAGACATGCCAGAACCACCTGCCCAGCACGCCGGAGCCACCTGCTGGACTCACCAGAACCACCTGCCTGACAGGCCAAAATCAACAGCTGGCTATGAGAGAACCACCTGGCAGACAATCCGCAATAACCTGCCAGGCATGCAGGAACCACCTCTCAGACGTAAGAGAACCACGTGCCGGACACGCTGGAACCACGTCCTGGACAGACTGGAACCACCTGCCGGACATGCCTGGACCACCTGCCGAGCACGCCGGAACCACCTGCTCGACTCGCAGGACCCATGTGCCAGACACGCCAAAATGAACTGCCGGCTACACCAGAACCACTTACCGGACACTCCGGAATAACCTGCCCGGCATGCCAGAACCACCTCTCAGAAGTGCCAGAAGCACGTGCTGGACATGCCGGAACAACCTATCGGACAGAACGGAACAACCTGCCGGACACACCAAAATCACCTGCGGGCTACGCCAGAACCACTTGGAGGACTCTCCGGGAAAACCTGCCGGGCATGCTGGAACCACCTCTCAGACGTGCCTGAACCACGTGGCGGACACTCCGGAAACGCATGTCGGGCCGGCCGGAACCACCTCTCAGACGTGCCAGAACCATGTGCCTGAGATGCTGGAACCACACCCCAAACAGACCGAAACAACCTGCCAGACCCAACTGAACCACCTGCTAAGCACGCAGGAACAACCTGCTCGCCTCGCCGGAACCACATGCCGGGCGCAGCGGAAGCACCTGCCGAGCGCGCCGGAGCCACCTGCTCGCCTCGCCGGAACCACCTGCCCGGCGCGCCGGAGCCACCTGCTCGCCTCGCCGGAACCACCTGCCAGGCCCAGCAGAAGCACCTGCCGGGCGCGCCGGAGCCACCTGCTCGCCTCGCCGGAACCACCTGCCGGGTGCAGCGGAAGCACCTGCCGAGCGCGCCGGAGCCACCTGCTCGCCTCGCCGGAACCACCTGCCGGGCCCAGCGGAAGCACGTGCCAAGCACGCCGGAGCCACCTGCTCGCCTCGCCGGAACTACCTGCCGGGCCCAGCGGAAGCACCTGCCGAGCGCGCCGGAGCCACCTGCTCGCCTCGCCGGAACCACGCGCCGGGCCCCAACCCTAACCCTAACCCTAACCCTATCCCCAAACCCTAACCCTAACCCTAACCCCTAACCCTAAGCCTAACCCTAAACCCTAACCCAACCGTAACCCTAACCCTAACCCTACCCCTAACCCTAACCCCTAACCCCAAACCCTAAACCCTAACCCTAACCGTAACCCTAACCCTATCCCTAACCCTAACCTGACGGACAGGCTGGAACCAGCTGCTCAACTCGCCGGAACCACCTGCCAGACATGCCAGAACCACCTGCCGAGCACGCCGGAGCCACCTGCTGGACTCACCAGAACCACCTGCCTGACAGGCCAAAATCAACAGCTGGCTATGAGAGAACCACCTGGCAGACAATCCGCAATAACCTGCCAGGCATGCAGGAACCACCTCTCAGACGTAAGAGAACCACGTGCCGGACACGCTGGAACCACGTCCTGGACAGACTGGAACCACCTGCCGGACATGCCTGGACCACCTGCCGAGCACGCCGGAACCACCTGCTCGACTCGCAGGACCCATGTGCCAGACACGCCAAAATGAACTGCCGGCTACACCAGAACCACTTACCGGACACTCCGGAATAACCTGCCCGGCATGCCAGAACCACCTCTCAGAAGTGCCAGAAGCACGTGCTGGACATGCCGGAACAACCTATCGGACAGAACGGAACAACCTGCCAGACACACCAAAATCACCTGCGGGCTACGCCAGAACCACTTGGAGGACTCTCCGGGAAAACCTGCCGGGCATGCTGGAACCACCTCTCAGACGTGCCTGAACCACGTGGCGGACACTCCGGAAACGCATGTCGGGCCGGCCGGAACCACCTCTCAGACGTGCCAGAACCTCATGCCGGACACCCCAGAACCACCTGCTGGACAGACCGGAAACACCTGCCGGACACGCCGGAACCACATGTTCGACTCGCTGGAACCACATTCTGGACATGGCAAAATCACCTGCCGCCTATGCCAGAACCGCTTGGCGAACACTCCGGAATCACCTGTCAGGCATGCCGGAACCACCTCTCAGACATGCCAGAACCACATGCCAATGACACCGGAAGCACCTGCCGAGCATGCCGGAAGCACCTGCTCGACTCGCCAGAACCACCTGTCGGACACGCCAAAATCACCTGCCGGCTACGCCACAGCCAGTTGGTGAACACTCCGGAAACACCTGCCGGGCTGGCTGGAACCACCTGCCAGTCACGCCAACATCACCTGCCAGCTACGCCAGAACCACTTGGCGGAGACTCCAGAAACACCTGTTGGGCCAGCCGGAACCACCTCTCAGACGTGCCAGAACCATGTGCCTGAGATGCTGGAACCACACCCCGAACAGACCGAAACCACCTGCCAGACGCAACTGAAGCACCTGCCGAGCACGCAGGAACAACCTGCTCGCCTCGCCGGAACCACCTGCCGGGCGCAGCGGAAGCACCTGCCGAGCGCGCCGGAGCCACCTGCTCGCCTCGCCGGAACCACCTGCCGGGTGCAGCGGAAGCACGTGCCGGGCGCGCCGGAGCCACCTGCTCGCCTCGCCGGAACCACCTGCCGGGCCCAGCGGAAGCACGTGCCAAGCACGCCGGAGCCACCTGCTCGCCTCGCCGGAACCACCTGCCGGGCCCAGCGGAAGCACCTGCCGGGCGCGCCGGAGCCACCTGCTCGCATCGGCGGAACCACGTGCCGGGCCCTAACCCTAACACTAACCCTAACCCTATCCCCAAACCCTAACCCTAACCCTAACCCCTAACCCTAAGCCTAACCCTAAACCCTAACCCAACCGTAACCCTAACCCTAACCCTACCCCTAACCCTAACCCCTAACCCCAAACCCTAAACCCTAACCCTAACCGTAACCCTAACCCTATCCCTAACCCTAACCTGACGGACAGGCTGGAACCAGCTGCTCAACTCGCCGGAACCACCTGCCAGACATGCCAGAACCACCTGCCGAGCACGCCGGAGCCACCTGCTGGACTCACCAGAACCACCTGCCTGACAGGCCAAAATCAACAGCTGGCTATGAGAGAACCACCTGGCAGACAATCCGCAATAACCTGCCAGGCATGCAGGAACCACCTCTCAGACGTAAGAGAACCACGTGCCGGACACGCTGTAACCACGTCCTGGACAGACTGGAACCACCTGCCGGACATGCCTGGACCACCTGCCGAGCACGCCGGAACCACCTGCTCGACTCGCAGGACCCATGTGCCAGACACGCCAAAATGAACTGCCGGCTACACCAGAACCACTTACCGGACACTCCGGAATAACCTGCCCGGCATGCCAGAACCACCTCTCAGAAGTGCCAGAAGCACGTGCTGGACATGCCGGAACAACCTATCGGACAGAACGGAACAACCTGCCGGACACACCAAAATCACCTGCGGGCTACGCCAGAACCACTTGGAGGACTCTCCGGGAAAACCTGCCGGGCATGCTGGAACCACCTCTCAGACGTGCCTGAACCACGTGGCGGACACTCCGGAAACGCATGTCGGGCCGGCCGGAAGCACCTCTCAGACGTGCCAGAACCTCATGCCGGACACCCCAGAACCACCTGCTGGACAGACCGGAAACACCTGCCGGACACGCCGGAACCACATGTTCGACTCGCTGGAACCACATTCTGGACATGGCAAAATCACCTGCCGCCTATGCCAGAACCGCTTGGCGAACACTCCGGAATCACCTGTCAGGCATGCCGGAACCACCTCTCAGACCTGCCAGAACCACATGCCAATGACACCGGAAGCACCTGCCGAGCATGCCGGAAGCACCTGCTCGACTCGCCAGAACCACCTGTCGGACACGCCAAAATCACCTGCCGGCTACGCCACAGCCAGTTGGTGAACACTCCGGAAACACCTGCCGGGCTGGCTGGAACCACCTGCCAGTCACGCCAACATCACCTGCCAGCTACGCCAGAACCACTTGGCGGAGACTCCAGAAACACCTGTTGGGCCAGCCGGAACCACCTCTCAGACGTGCCAGAACCATGTGCCTGAGATGCTGGAACCACACCCCGAACAGACCGAAACCACCTGCCAGACGCAACTGAAGCACCTGCCGAGCACGCAGGAACAACCTGCTCGCCTCGCCGGAACCACCTGCCCGGCGCGCCGGAGCCACCTGCTCGCCTCGCCGGAACCACCTGCCAGGCCCAGCAGAAGCACCTGCCGGGCGCGCCGGAGCCACCTGCTCGCCTCGCCTTAACCACCTGCCGGGTGCAGCGGAAGCACCTGCCGAGCGCGCCGGAGCCACCTGCTGGCCTCGCCGGAACCACCTGCCGGGCCCAGCGGAAGCACGTGCCAAGCACGCCGGAGCCACCTGCTCGCCTCGCCGGAACTACCTGCCGGGCCCAGCGGAAGCACCTGCCGAGCGCGCCGGAGCCACCTGCTCGCCTCGCCGGAACCACGCGCCGGGCCCCAACCCTAACCCTAACCCTAACCCTATCCCCAAACCCTAACCCTAACCCTAACCCCTAACCCTAAGCCTAACCCTAAACCCTAACCCAACCGTAACCCTAACCCTAACCCTACCCCTAACCCTAACCCCTAAACCCTAACCCTAACCGTAACCCTAACCCTATCCCTAACCCTAACCTGACGGACAGGCTGGAACCAGCTGCTCAACTCGCCGGAACCACCTGCCAGACATGCCAGAACCACCTGCCGAGCACGCCGGAGCCACCTGCTGGACTCACCAAAACCACCTGCCTGACAGGCCAAAATCAACAGCTGGCTATGAGAGAACCACCTGGCAGACAATCCGCAATAACCTGCCAGGCATGCAGGAACCACCTCTCAGACGTAAGAGAACCACGTGCCGGACACGCTGGAACCACGTCCTGGACAGACTGGAACCACCTGCCGGACATGCCTGGACCACCTGCCGAGCACGCCGGAACCACCTGCTCGACTCGCAGGACCCATGTGCCAGACACGCCAAAATGAACTGCCGGCTACACCAGAACCACTTACCGGACACTCCGGAATAACCTGCCCGGCATGCCAGAACCACCTCTCAGAAGTGCCAGAAGCACGTGCTGGACATGCCGGAACAACCTATCGGACAGAACGGAACAACCTGCCGGACACACCAAAATCACCTGCGGGCTACACCAGAACCACTTGGAGGACTCTCCGGGAAAACCTGCCGGGCATGCTGGAACCACCTCTCAGACGTGCCTGAACCACGTGGCGGACACTCCGGAAACGCATGTCGGGCCGGCCGGAACCACCTCTCAGACGTGCCAGAACCTCATGCCGGACACCCCAGAACCACCTGCTGGACAGACCGGAAACACCTGCCGGACACGCCGGAACCACATGTTCGACTCGCTGGAACCACATTCTGGACATGGCAAAATCACCTGCCGCCTATGCCAGAACCGCTTGGTGAACACTCCGGAATCACCTGTCAGGCATGCCGGAACCACCTCTCAGACCTGCCAGAACCACATGCCAATGACACCGGAAGCACCTGCCGAGCATGCCGGAAGCACCTGCTCGACTCGCCAGAACCACCTGTCGGACACGCCAAAATCACCTGCCGGCTACGCCACAGCCAGTTGGTGAACACTCCGGAAACACCTGCCGGGCTGGCTGGAACCACCTGCCAGTCACGCCAACATCACCTGCCAGCTACGCCAGAACCACTTGGCGGAGACTCCAGAAACACCTGTTGGGCCAGCCGGAACCACCTCTCAGACGTGCCAGAACCATGTGCCTGAGATGCTGGAACCACACCCCGAACAGACCGAAACCACCTGCCAGACCCAACTGAACCACCTGCTAAGCACGCAGGAACAACCTGCTCGCCTCGCCGGAACCACATGCCGGGCGCAGCGGAAGCACCTGCCGAGCGCGCCGGAGCCACCTGCTCGCCTCGCCGGAACCACCTGCCCGGCGCGCCGGAGCCACCTGCTGGCCTCGCCGGAACCACCTGGCGGGCCCAGCGGAAGCACGTGCCAAGCATGCCGGAGCCACCTGCTCGCCTCGCCGGAACTACCTGCCGGGCCCAGCGGAAGCACCTGCCGAGCGCGCCGGAGCCACCTGCTCGCCTCGACGGAACCACCTGCCCGGCGCGCCGGAGCCACCTGCTCGCCTCGCCGGAACCACGTGCCGGGCCCTAACCCTAACCCTAACCCTAACCCTATCCCCAAACCCTAACCCTAACCCTAACCCCTAACCCTAAGCCTAACCCTAAACCCTAACCCAACCGTAACCCTAACCCTAACCCTACCCCTAACCCTAACCCCTAACCCCAAACCCTAAACCCTAACCCTAACCGTAACCCTAACCCTATCCCTAACCCTAACCTGACGGACAGGCTGGAACCAGCTGCTCAACTCGCCGGAACCACCTGCCAGACATGCCAGAACCACCTGCCGAGCACGCCGGAGCCACCTGCTGGACTCACCAGAACCACCTGCCTGACAGGCCAAAATCAACAGCTGGCTATGAGAGAACCACCTGGCAGACAATCCGCAATAACCTGCCAGGCATGCAGGAACCACCTCTCAGACGTAAGAGAACCACGTGCCGGACACGCTGGAACCACGTCCTGGACAGACTGGAACCACCTGCCGGACATGCCTGGACCACCTGCCGAGCACGCCGGAACCACCTGCTCGACTCGCAGGACCCATGTGCCAGACACGCCAAAATGAACTGCCGGCTACACCAGAACCACTTACCGGACACTCCGGAATAACCTGCCCGGCATGCCAGAACCACCTCTCAGAAGTGCCAGAAGCACGTGCTGGACATGCCGGAACAACCTATCGGACAGAACGGAACAACCTGCCGGACACACCAAAATCACCTGCGGGCTACGCCAGAACCACTTGGAGGACTCTCCGGGAAAACCTGCCGGGCATGCTGGAACCACCTCTCAGACGTGCCTGAACCACGTGGCGGACACTCCGGAAACGCATGTCGGGCCGGCCGGAACCACCTCTCAGACGTGCCAGAACCATGTGCCTGAGATGCTGGAACCACACCCCAAACAGACCGAAACAACCTGCCAGACCCAACTGAACCACCTGCTAAGCACGCAGGAACAACCTGCTCGCCTCGCCGGAACCACATGCCGGGCGCAGCGGAAGCACCTGCCGAGCGCGCCGGAGCCACCTGCTCGCCTCGCCGGAACCACCTGCCCGGCGCGCCGGAGCCACCTGCTCGCCTCGCCGGAACCACCTGCCAGGCCCAGCAGAAGCACCTGCCGGGCGCGCCGGAGCCACCTGCTCGCCTCGCCGGAACCACCTGCCGGGTGCAGCGGAAGCACCTGCCGAGCGCGCCGGAGCCACCTGCTCGCCTCGCCGGAACCACCTGCCGGGCCCAGCGGAAGCACGTGCCAAGCACGCCGGAGCCACCTGCTCGCCTCGCCGGAACTACCTGCCGGGCCCAGCGGAAGCACCTGCCGAGCGCGCCGGAGCCACCTGCTCGCCTCGCCGGAACCACGCGCCGGGCCCCAACCCTAACCCTAACCCTAACCCTATCCCCAAACCCTAACCCTAACCCTAACCCCTAACCCTAAGCCTAACCCTAAACCCTAACCCAACCGTAACCCTAACCCTAACCCTACCCCTAACCCTAACCCCTAACCCCAAACCCTAAACCCTAACCCTAACCGTAACCCTAACCCTATCCCTAACCCTAACCTGACGGACAGGCTGGAACCAGCTGCTCAACTCGCCGGAACCACCTGCCAGACATGCCAGAACCACCTGCCGAGCACGCCGGAGCCACCTGCTGGACTCACCAGAACCACCTGCCTGACAGGCCAAAATCAACAGCTGGCTATGAGAGAACCACCTGGCAGACAATCCGCAATAACCTGCCAGGCATGCAGGAACCACCTCTCAGACGTAAGAGAACCACGTGCCGGACACGCTGGAACCACGTCCTGGACAGACTGGAACCACCTGCCGGACATGCCTGGACCACCTGCCGAGCACGCCGGAACCACCTGCTCGACTCGCAGGACCCATGTGCCAGACACGCCAAAATGAACTGCCGGCTACACCAGAACCACTTACCGGACACTCCGGAATAACCTGCCCGGCATGCCAGAACCACCTCTCAGAAGTGCCAGAAGCACGTGCTGGACATGCCGGAACAACCTATCGGACAGAACGGAACAACCTGCCAGACACACCAAAATCACCTGCGGGCTACGCCAGAACCACTTGGAGGACTCTCCGGGAAAACCTGCCGGGCATGCTGGAACCACCTCTCAGACGTGCCTGAACCACGTGGCGGACACTCCGGAAACGCATGTCGGGCCGGCCGGAACCACCTCTCAGACGTGCCAGAACCTCATGCCGGACACCCCAGAACCACCTGCTGGACAGACCGGAAACACCTGCCGGACACGCCGGAACCACATGTTCGACTCGCTGGAACCACATTCTGGACATGGCAAAATCACCTGCCGCCTATGCCAGAACCGCTTGGCGAACACTCCGGAATCACCTGTCAGGCATGCCGGAACCACCTCTCAGACATGCCAGAACCACATGCCAATGACACCGGAAGCACCTGCCGAGCATGCCGGAAGCACCTGCTCGACTCGCCAGAACCACCTGTCGGACACGCCAAAATCACCTGCCGGCTACGCCACAGCCAGTTGGTGAACACTCCGGAAACACCTGCCGGGCTGGCTGGAACCACCTGCCAGTCACGCCAACATCACCTGCCAGCTACGCCAGAACCACTTGGCGGAGACTCCAGAAACACCTGTTGGGCCAGCCGGAACCACCTCTCAGACGTGCCAGAACCATGTGCCTGAGATGCTGGAACCACACCCCGAACAGACCGAAACCACCTGCCAGACGCAACTGAAGCACCTGCCGAGCACGCAGGAACAACCTGCTCGCCTCGCCGGAACCACCTGCCGGGCGCAGCGGAAGCACCTGCCGAGCGCGCCGGAGCCACCTGCTCGCCTCGCCGGAACCACCTGCCGGGTGCAGCGGAAGCACGTGCCGGGCGCGCCGGAGCCACCTGCTCGCCTCGCCGGAACCACCTGCCGGGCCCAGCGGAAGCACGTGCCAAGCACGCCGGAGCCACCTGCTCGCCTCGCCGGAACCACCTGCCGGGCCCAGCGGAAGCACCTGCCGGGCGCGCCGGAGCCACCTGCTCGCATCGGCGGAACCACGTGCCGGGCCCTAACCCTAACACTAACCCTAACCCTATCCCCAAACCCTAACCCTAACCCTAACCCCTAACCCTAAGCCTAACCCTAAACCCTAACCCAACCGTAACCCTAACCCTAACCCTACCCCTAACCCTAACCCCTAACCCCAAACCCTAAACCCTAACCCTAACCGTAACCCTAACCCTATCCCTAACCCTAACCTGACGGACAGGCTGGAACCAGCTGCTCAACTCGCCGGAACCACCTGCCAGACATGCCAGAACCACCTGCCGAGCACGCCGGAGCCACCTGCTGGACTCACCAGAACCACCTGCCTGACAGGCCAAAATCAACAGCTGGCTATGAGAGAACCACCTGGCAGACAATCCGCAATAACCTGCCAGGCATGCAGGAACCACCTCTCAGACGTAAGAGAACCACGTGCCGGACACGCTGGAACCACGTCCTGGACAGACTGGAACCACCTGCCGGACATGCCTGGACCACCTGCCGAGCACGCCGGAACCACCTGCTCGACTCGCAGGACCCATGTGCCAGACACGCCAAAATGAACTGCCGGCTACACCAGAACCACTTACCGGACACTCCGGAATAACCTGCCCGGCATGCCAGAACCACCTCTCAGAAGTGCCAGAAGCACGTGCTGGACATGCCAGAACAACCTATCGGACAGAACGGAACAACCTGCCGGACACACCAAAATCACCTGCGGGCTACGCCAGAACCACTTGGAGGACTCTCCGGGAAAACCTGCCGGGCATGCTGGAACCACCTCTCAGACGTGCCTGAACCACGTGGCGGACACTCCGGAAACGCATGTCGGGCCGGCCGGAAGCACCTCTCAGACGTGCCAGAACCTCATGCCGGACACCCCAGAACCACCTGCTGGACAGACCGGAAACACCTGCCGGACACGCCGGAACCACATGTTCGACTCGCTGGAACCACATTCTGGACATGGCAAAATCACCTGCCGCCTATGCCAGAACCGCTTGGCGAACACTCCGGAATCACCTGTCAGGCATGCCGGAACCACCTCTCAGACCTGCCAGAACCACATGCCAATGACACCGGAAGCACCTGCCGAGCATGCCGGAAGCACCTGCTCGACTCGCCAGAACCACCTGTCGGACACGCCAAAATCACCTGCCGGCTACGCCACAGCCAGTTGGTGAACACTCCGGAAACACCTGCCGGGCTGGCTGGAACCACCTGCCAGTCACGCCAACATCACCTGCCAGCTACGCCAGAACCACTTGGCGGAGACTCCAGAAACACCTGTTGGGCCAGCCGGAACCACCTCTCAGACGTGCCAGAACCATGTGCCTGAGATGCTGGAACCACACCCCGAACAGACCGAAACCACCTGCCAGACGCAACTGAAGCACCTGCCGAGCACGCAGGAACAACCTGCTCGCCTCGCCGGAACCACCTGCCCGGCGCGCCGGAGCCACCTGCTCGCCTCGCCGGAACCACCTGCCAGGCCCAGCAGAAGCACCTGCCGGGCGCGCCGGAGCCACCTGCTCGCCTCGCCTTAACCACCTGCCGGGTGCAGCGGAAGCACCTGCCGAGCGCGCCGGAGCCACCTGCTGGCCTCGCCGGAACCACCTGCCGGGCCCAGCGGAAGCACGTGCCAAGCACGCCGGAGCCACCTGCTCGCCTCGCCGGAACTACCTGCCGGGCCCAGCGGAAGCACCTGCCGAGCGCGCCGGAGCCACCTGCTCGCCTCGCCGGAACCACGCGCCGGGCCCCAACCCTAACCCTAACCCTAACCCTATCCCCAAACCCTAACCCTAACCCTAACCCCTAACCCTAAGCCTAACCCTAAACCCTAACCCAACCGTAACCCTAACCCTAACCCTACCCCTAACCCTAACCCCTAACCCCAAACCCTAAACCCTAACCCTAACCGTAACCCTAACCCTATCCCTAACCCTAACCTGACGGACAGGCTGGAACCAGCTGCTCAACTCGCCGGAACCACCTGCCAGACATGCCAGAACCACCTGCCGAGCACGCCGGAGCCACCTGCTGGACTCACCAGAACCACCTGCCTGACAGGCCAAAATCAACAGCTGGCTATGAGAGAACCACCTGGCAGACAATCCGCAATAACCTGCCAGGCATGCAGGAACCACCTCTCAGACGTAAGAGAACCACGTGCCGGACACGCTGGAACCACGTCCTGGACAGACTGGAACCACCTGCCGGACATGCCTGGACCACCTGCCGAGCACGCCGGAACCACCTGCTCGACTCGCAGGACCCATGTGCCAGACACGCCAAAATGAACTGCCGGCTACACCAGAACCACTTACCGGACACTCCGGAATAACCTGCCCGGCATGCCAGAACCACCTCTCAGACCTGCCAGAACCACATGCCAATGACACCGGAAGCACCTGCCGAGCATGCCGGAAGCACCTGCTCGACTCGCCAGAACCACCTGTCGGACACGCCAAAATCACCTGCCGGCTACGCCACAGCCAGTTGGTGAACACTCCGGAAACTCCTGCCGGGCTGGCTGGAACCACCTGCCAGCTACGCCAGAACCACTTGGCGGAGACTCCAGAAACACCTGTTGGGCCAGCTGGAACCACCTCTCAGACGTGCCAGAACCATGTGCCTGAGATGCTGGAACCACACCCCGAACAGACCGAAACCACCTGCCAGACCCAACTGAACCACCTGCCGAGCACGCAGGAACAACCTGCTCGCCTCGCCGGAACCACCTGCCGGGCGCAGCGGAAGCACCTGCCGAGCGCGCCGGAGCCACATGCTCGCCTCGCCGGAACCACCTGCCCGGCGCGCCGGAGAGACCTGCTCGCCTCGCCGGAACCACCTGCCAGGCCCAGCGGAAGCACCTGCCGGGCGCGCCGGAGCCACCTGCTCGCCTCGCCGGAACCACCTGCCGGGTGCAGCGGAAGCACCTGCCGAGCGCGCCGGAGCCACCTGCTCGCCTCGCCGGAACCACCTGCCGGGCCCAGCGGAAGCACGTGCCAAGCACGCCGGAGCCACCTGCTCGCCTCGTCGGAACCACCTGCCGGGCCCAGCGGAAGCACCTGCCGAGCGCGCCGGAGCCACCTGCTGGCCTCGCCGGAACCACCTGCCGAGCCCAGCGGAAGCACGTGCCAAGCACGCCGGAGCCACCTGCTCGCCTCGCCGGAACCACCTGCCGGGCCCAGCGGAAGCACCTGCCGGGCGCGCCGGAGCCACCTGCTCGCCTCGCCGGCACCACGTGCCGGGCCCTAACCCTAACCCTAACCCTTACCCTATCCCCAAACCCTAACCCTAACCCTAACCCCTAACCCTAAGCCTAACCATAAACCCTAACCCAACCGTAACCCTAACCCTAACCCTACCCCTAACCCTAACCCCTAACCCCAAACCCTAAACCCTAACCCTAACCGTAACCCTAACCCTATCCCTAACCCTAACCTGACGGACAGGCTGGAACCAGCTGCTCAACTCGCCGGAACCACCTGCCAGACATGCCAGAACCACCTGCCGAGCACGCCGGAGCCACCTGCTGGACTCACCAGAACCACCTGCCTGACAGGCCAAAATCAACAGCTGGCTATGAGAGAACCACCTGGCAGACAATCCGCAATAACCTGCCAGGCATGCAGGAACCACCTCTCAGACGTAAGAGAACCACGTGCCGGACACGCTGGAACCACGTCCTGGACAGACTGGAACCACCTGCCGGACATGCCTGGACCACCTGCCGAGCACGCCGGAACCACCTGCTCGACTCGCAGGACCCATGTGCCAGACACGCCAAAATGAACTGCCGGCTACACCAGAACCACTTACCGGACACTCCGGAATAACCTGCCCGGCATGCCAGAACCACCTCTCAGAAGTGCCAGAAGCACGTGCTGGACATGCCGGAACAACCTATCGGACAGAACGGAACAACCTGCCGGACACACCAAAATCACCTGCGGGCTACGCCAGAACCACTTGGAGGACTCTCCGGGAAAACCTGCCGGGCATGCTGGAACCACCTCTCAGACGTGCCTGAACCACGTGGTGGACACTCCGGAAACGCATGTCGGGCCGGCCGGAACCACCTCTCAGACGTGCCAGAACCTCATGCCGGACACCCCAGAACCACCTGCTGGACAGACCGGAAACACCTGCCGGACACGCCGGAACCACATGTTCGACTCGCTGGAACCACATTCTGGACATGGCAAAATCACCTGCCGCCTATGCCAGAACCGCTTGGCGAACACTCCGGAATCACCTGTCAGGCATGCCGGAACCACCTCTCAGACCTGCCAGAACCACATGCCAATGACACCGGAAGCACCTGCCGAGCATGCCGGAAGCACCTGCTCGACTCGCCAGAACCACCTGTCGGACACGCCAAAATCACCTGCCGGCTACGCCACAGCCAGTTGGTGAACACTCCGGAAACACCTGCCGGGCTGGCTGGAACCACCTGCCAGTCACGCCAACATCACCGGCCAGCTACGCCAGAACCACTTGGCGGAAACTCCAGAAACACCTGTTGGGCCAGCCGGAACCACCTCTCAGACATGCCAGAACCATGTGCCTGAGATGCTGGAACCACACCCCGAACAGACCGAAACCACCTGCCAGACCCAACTGAACCACCTGCCTAGCACGCAGGAACAACCTGCTCGCCTCGCTGGAACCACCTGCCGGGCGCAGCGGAAGCACCTGCCGAGCACGCCGGAGCCACCTGCTCGCCTCGCCGGAACCACCTGCCGGGCCCAGCGGAAGCACCTGCCGGGCGCGCCGGAGCCACCTCCTCGGCTCGCCGGAACCACCTGCCGGGCCCTAACCCTAACTCTAACCCTAACCCTATCCCCAAACCCTAACCCTAACCCTAACCCCTAACCCTAAGCCTAACCCTAAACCCTAACCCAGCCGTAACCCTAACCCTAACCCTACCCCTAACCCTAACCCCTAACCCCAAACCCTAAACCCTAACCCTAACCGTAACCCTAACCCTATCCCTAACCCTAACCTGACGGACAGGCTGGAACCAGCTGCTCAACTCGCCGGAACCACCTGCCAGACATGCCAGAACCACCTGCCGAGCACGCCGGAGCCACCTGCTGGACTCACCAGAACCACCTGCCTGACAGGCCAAAATCAACAGCTGGCTATGAGAGAACCACCTGGCAGACAATCCGCAATAACCTGCCAGGCATGCAGGAACCACCTCTCAGACGTAAGAGAACCACGTGCCGGACACGCTGGAACCACGTCCTGGACAGACTGGAACCACCTGCCGGACATGCCTGGACCACCTGCCGAGCACGCCGGAACCACCTGCTCGACTCGCAGGACCCATGTGCCAGACACGCCAAAATGAACTGCCGGCTACACCAGAACCACTTACCGGACACTCCGGAATAACCTGCCCGGCATGCCAGAACCACCTCTCAGAAGTGCCAGAAGCACGTGCTGGACATGCCGGAACAACCTATTGGACAGAACGGAACAACCTGCCGGACACACCAAAATCACCTGCGGGCTACGCCAGAACCACTTGGAGGACTCTCCGGGAAAACCTGCCGGGCATGCTGGAACCACCTCTCAGACGTGCCTGAACCACGTGGCAGACACTACGGAAACGCACGTCGGGCCGGCCGTAACCACCTCTCAGACGTGCCAGAACCTCATGCCGGACACCCCAGAACCACCTGCTGGACAGACCAGAAACACCTGCCGGACACGCCGGAACCACATGTTCGACTCGCTGGAACCACATTCTGGACATGGCAAAATCACCTGCCGCCTATGCCAGAACCGCTTGGCGAACACTCCGGAATCACCTGTCAGGCATGCCGGAACCACCTCTCAGACCTGCCAGAACCACATGCCAATGACACCGGAAGCACCTGCCGAGCATGCCGGAAGCACCTGCTCGACTCGCCAGAACCACCTGTCGGACACGCCAAAATCACCTGCCGGCTACGCCACAGCCAGTTGGTGAACACTCCGGAAACACCTGCCGGGCTGGCTGGAACCACCTGCCAGTCACGCCAACATCACCTGCCAGCTACGCCAGAACCACTTGGCGGAGACTCCAGAAACACCTGTTGGGCCAGCCAGAACCACCTCTCAGACGTGCCAGAACCATGTGCCTGAGATGCTGGAACCACACCCCGAACAGACCGAAACCACCTGCCAGACCCAACTGAACCACCTGCTAAGCACGCAGGAACAACCTGCTCGCCTCGCCGGAACCACATGCCGGGCGCAGCGGAAGCACCTGCCGAGCGCGCCGGAGCCACCTGCTCGCCTCGCCGGAACCACCTGCCCGGCGCGCCGGAGCCACCTGCTCGCCTCGCCGGAACCACCTGCCAGGCCCAGCAGAAGCACCTGCCGGGCGCGCCGGAGCCACCTGCTGGCCTCGCCGGAACCACCTGCCGGGCCCAGCGGAAGCACCTGCCGGGCGCGCCGGAGCCACCTGCTCGGCTCGCCGGAACCACCTGCCGGTCCCTAACCCTAACCCTAACCCTAACCCTATCCCCAAACCCTAACCCTAACCCTAACCCCTAACCCTAAGCCTAACCCTAAACCCTAACCCAACCGTAACCCTAACCCTAACCCTACCCCTAACCCTAACCCCTAACCCCAAACCCTAAACCCTAACCCTAACCGTAACCCTAACCCTATCCCTAACCCTAACCTGACGGACAGGCTGGAACCAGCTGCTCAACTCGCCAGAACCACCTGCCAGACATGCCAGAACCACCTGCCGAGCACGCCGGAGCCACCTGCTGGACTCACCAGAACCACCTGCCTGACAGGCCAAAATCAACAGCTGGCTATGAGAGAACCACTTGGCAGACAATCCGCAATAACCTGCCAGGCATGCAGGAACCACCTCTCAGACGTAAGAGAACCACGTGCCGGACACGCTGGAACCACATCCTGGACAGACTGGAACCACCTGCCGGACATGCCTGGACCACCTGCCGAGCACGCCGGAACCACCTGCTCGACTCGCAGGACCCATGTGCCAGACACGCCAAAATGAACTGCCGGCTACACCAGAACCACTTACCGGACACTCCGGAATAACCTGCCCGGCATGCCAGAACCACCTCTCAGAAGTGCCAGAAGCACGTGCTGGACATGCCGGAACAACCTATCGGACAGAACGGAACAACCTGCCGGACACAGCAAAATCACCTGCGGGCTACGCCAGAACCACTTGGAGGACTCTTCGGGAAAACCTGCCGGGCATGCTGGAACCACCTCTCAGACGTGCCTGAACCACGTGGCGGACACTCCGGAAACGCACGTCGGGCCGGCCGGAACCACCTCTCAGACGTGCCAGAACCTCATGCCGGACACCCCAGAACCACCTGCTGGACAGACCGGAAACACCTGCCGGACACGCCGGAACCACATGTTCGACTCGCTGGAACCACATTCTGGACATGGCAAAATCACCTGCCGCCTATGCCAGAACCGCTTGGCGAACACTCCGGAATCACCTGTCAGGCATGCCGGAACCACCTCTCAGACATGGCAGAACCGCATGCCAATGACACCGGAAGCACCTGCCGAGCATGCCGGAAGCACCTGCTCGACTCGCCAGAACCACCTGTCGGACACGCCAAAATCACCTGCCGGCTACGCCACAGCCAGTTGGTGAACACTCCGGAAACACCTGCCGGGCTGGCTGGAACCACCTGCCAGTCACGCCAACATCACCTGCCAGCTACGCCAGAACCACTTGGCGGAGACTCCAGAAACACCTGTTGGGCCAGCCGGAACCACCTCTCAGACATGCCAGAACCATGTGCCTGAGATGCTGGAACCACACCCCAAACAGACCGAAACCACCTGCCAGACCCAACTGAACCACCTGCCAAGCACGCAGGAACAACCTGCTCGCCTCGCCGGAACCACCTGCCGGGCGCAGCGGAAGCACCTGCCGAGCGCGCCGGAGCCACCTGCTCGCCTCGCCGGAACCACCTGCCAGGCCCAGCAGAAGCACCTGCCGGGCGCGCCGGAGCCACCTGCTCGCCTCGCCTTAACCACCTGCCGGGTGCAGCGGAAGCACCTGCCGAGCGCGCCGGAGCCACCTGCTGGCCTCGCCGGAACCACCTGCCGGGCCCAGCGGAAGCACGTGCCAAGCACGCCGGAGCCACCTGCTCGCCTCGCCGGAACTACCTGCCGGGCCCAGCGGAAGCACCTGCCGAGCGCGCCGGAGCCACCTGCTCGCCTCGCCGGAACCACGCGCCGGGCCCCAACCCTAACCCTAACCCTAACCCTATCCCCAAACCCTAACCCTAACCCTAACCCCTAACCCTAAGCCTAACCCTAAACCCTAACCCAACCGTAACCCTAACCCTAACCCTACCCCTAACCCTAACCCCTAACCCCAAACCCTAAACCCTAACCCTAACCGTAACCCTAACCCTATCCCTAACCCTAACCTGACGGACAGGCTGGAACCAGCTGCTCAACTCGCCGGAACCACCTGCCAGACATGCCAGAACCACCTGCCGAGCACGCCGGAGCCACCTGCTGGACTCACCAGAACCACCTGCCTGACAGGCCAAAATCAACAGCTGGCTATGAGAGAACCACCTGGCAGACAATCCGCAATAACCTGCCAGGCATGCAGGAACCACCTCTCAGACGTAAGAGAACCACGTGCCGGACACGCTGGAACCACGTCCTGGACAGACTGGAACCACCTGCCGGACATGCCTGGACCACCTGCCGAGCACGCCGGAACCACCTGCTCGACTCGCAGGACCCATGTGCCAGACACGCCAAAATGAACTGCCGGCTACACCAGAACCACTTACCGGACACTCCGGAATAACCTGCCCGGCATGCCAGAACCACCTCTCAGAAGTGCCAGAAGCACGTGCTGGACATGCCGGAACAACCTATCGGACAGAACGGAACAACCTGCCGGACACACCAAAATCACCTGCGGGCTACGCCAGAACCACTTGGAGGACTCTCCGGGAAAACCTGCCGGGCATGCTGGAACCACCTCTCAGACGTGCCTGAACCACGTGGCGGACACTCCGGAAACGCATGTCGGGCCGGCCGGAACCACCTCTCAGACGTGCCAGAACCTCATGCCGGACACCCCAGAACCACCTGCTGGACAGACCGGAAACACCTGCCGGACACGCCGGAACCACATGTTCGACTCGCTGGAACCACATTCTGGACATGGCAAAATCACCTGCCGCCTATGCCAGAACCGCTTGGCGAACACTCCGGAATCACCTGTCAGGCATGCCGGAACCACCTCTCAGACCTGCCAGAACCACATGCCAATGACACCGGAAGCACCTGCCGAGCATGCCGGAAGCACCTGCTCGACTCGCCAGAACCACCTGTCGGACACGCCAAAATCACCTGCCGGCTACGCCACAGCCAGTTGGTGAACACTCCGGAAACACCTGCCGGGCTGGCTGGAACCACCTGCCAGTCACGCCAACATCACCTGCCAGCTACGCCAGAACCACTTGGCGGAGACTCCAGAAACACCTGTTGGGCCAGCCGGAACCAGCTCTCAGACGTGCCAGAACCTTGTGCCTGAGATGCTGGAACCACACCCCGAACAGACCGAAACCACCTGCCAGACGCAACTGAAGCACCTGCCGAGCACGCAGGAACAACCTGCTCGCCTCGCCGGAACCACCTGCCGGGCGCAGCGGAAGCACCTGCCGAGCGCGCCGGAGCCACCTGCTCGCCTCGCCTTAACCACCTGCCGGGTGCAGCGGAAGCACCTGCCGAGCGCGCCGGAGCCACCTGCTGGCCTCGCCGGGACCACCTGCCGGGCCCAGCGGAAGCACGTGCCAAGCACGCCGGAGCCACCTGCTCGCCTCGCCGGAACTACCTGCCGGGCCCAGCGGAAGCACCTGCCGAGCGCGCCGGAGCCACCTGCTCGCCTCGCCGGAACCACGCGCCGGGCCCCAACCCTAACCCTAACCCTAACCCTATCCCCAAACCCTAACCCTAACCTTAACCCCTAACCCTAAGCCTAACCCTAAACCCTAACCCAACCGTAACCCTAACCCTAACCCTACCCCTAACCCTAACCCCTAACCCCAAACCCTAAACCCTAACCCTAACCGTAACCCTAACCCTATCCCTAACCCTAACCTGACGGACAGGCTGGAACCAGCTGCTCAACTCGCCGGAACCACCTGCCAGACATGCCAGAACCACCTGCCGAGCACGCCGGAGCCACCTGCTGGACTCACCAGAACCACCTGCCTGACAGGCCAAAATCAACAGCTGGCTATGAGAGAACCACCTGGCAGACAATCCGCAATAACCTGCCAGGCATGCAGGAACCACCTCTCAGACGTAAGAGAACCACGTGCCGGACACGCTGGAACCACGTCCTGGACAGACTGGAACCACCTGCCGGACATGCCTGGACCACCTGCCGAGCACGCCGGAACCACCTGCTCGACTCGCAGGACCCATGTGCCAGACACGCCAAAATGAACTGCCGGCTACACCAGAACCACTTACCGGACACTCCGGAATAACCTGCCCGGCATGCCAGAACCACCTCTCAGAAGTGCCAGAAGCACGTGCTGGACATGCCGGAACAACCTATTGGACAGAACGGAACAACCTGCCGGACACACCAAAATCACCTGCGGGCTACGCCAGAACCACTTGGAGGACTCTCCGGGAAAACCTGCCGGGCATGCTGGAACCACCTCTCAGACGTGCCTGAACCACGTGGCAGACACTACGGAAACGCACGTCGGGCCGGCCGTAACCACCTCTCAGACGTGCCAGAACCTCATGCCGGACACCCCAGAACCACCTGCTGGACAGACCAGAAACACCTGCCGGACACGCCGGAACCACATGTTCGACTCGCTGGAACCACATTCTGGACATGGCAAAATCACCTGCCGCCTATGCCAGAACCGCTTGGCGAACACTCCGGAATCACCTGTCAGGCATGCCGGAACCACCTCTCAGACCTGCCAGAACCACATGCCAATGACACCGGAAGCACCTGCCGAGCATGCCGGAAGCACCTGCTCGACTCGCCAGAACCACCTGTCGGACACGCCAAAATCACCTGCCGGCTACGCCACAGCCAGTTGGTGAACACTCCGGAAACACCTGCCGGGCTGGCTGGAACCACCTGCCAGTCACGCCAACATCACCTGCCAGCTACGCCAGAACCACTTGGTGGAGACTCCAGAAACACCTGTTGGGCCAGCCGGAACCACCTCTCAGACGTGCCAGAACCATGTGCCTGAGATGCTGGAACCACACCCCGAACAGACCGAAACCACCTGCCAGACCCAACTGAACCACCTGCCGAGCACGCAGGAACAACCTGCTCGCCTCGCCGGAACCACCTGCCGGGCGCAGCGGAAGCACGTGCCAAGCACGCCGGAGCCACCTGCTCGCCTCGCCGGAACTACCTGCCGGGCCCAGCGGAAGCACCTGCCGAGCGCGCCGGAGCCACCTGCTCGCCTCGCCGGAACCACGCGCCGGGCCCCAACCCTAACCCTAACCCTAACCCTATCCCCAAACCCTAACCCTAACCCTAACCCCTAACCCTAAGCCTAACCCTAAACCCTAACCCAACCGTAACCCTAACCCTAACCCTACCCCTAACCCTAACCCCTAACCCCAAACCCTAAACCCTAACCCTAACCGTAACCCTAACCCTATCCCTAACCCTAACCTGACGGACAGGCTGGAACCAGCTGCTCAACTCGCCGGAACCACCTGCCAGACATGCCAGAACCACCTGCCGAGCACGCCGGAGCCACCTGCTGGACTCACCAGAACCACCTGCCTGACAGGCCAAAATCAACAGCTGGCTATGAGAGAACCACCTGGCAGACAATCCGCAATAACCTGCCAGGCATGCAGGAACCACCTCTCAGACGTAAGAGAACCACGTGCCGGACACGCTGGAACCACGTCCTGGACAGACTGGAACCACCTGCCGGACATGCCTGGACCACCTGCCGAGCACGCCGGAACCACCTGCTCGACTCGCAGGACCCATGTGCCAGACACGCCAAAATGAACTGCCGGCTACACCAGAACCACTTACCGGACACTCCGGAATAACCTGCCCGGCATGCCAGAACCACCTCTCAGAAGTGCCAGAAGCACGTGCTGGACATGCCGGAACAACCTATCGGACAGAACGGAACAACCTGCCGGACACACCAAAATCACCTGCGGGCTACACCAGAACCACTTGGAGGACTCTCCGGGAAAACCTGCCGGGCATGCTGGAACCACCTCTCAGACGTGCCTGAACCACGTGGCGGACACTCCGGAAACGCATGTCGGGCCGGCCGGAACCACCTCTCAGACGTGCCAGAACCTCATGCCGGACACCCCAGAACCACCTGCTGGACAGACCGGAAACACCTGCCGGACACGCCGGAACCACATGTTCGACTCGCTGGAACCACATTCTGGACATGGCAAAATCACCTGCCGCCTATGCCAGAACCGCTTGGCGAACACTCCGGAATCACCTGTCAGGCATGCCGGAACCACCTCTCAGACCTGCCAGAACCACATGCCAATGACACCGGAAGCACCTGCCGAGCATGCCGGAAGCACCTGCTCGACTCGCCAGAACCACCTGTCGGACACGCCAAAATCACCTGCCGGCTACGCCACAGCCAGTTGGTGAACACTCCGGAAACACCTGCCGGGCTGGCTGGAACCACCTGCCAGTCACGCCAACATCACCTGCCAGCTACGCCAGAACCACTTGGCGGAGACTCCAGAAACACCTGTTGGGCCAGCCGGAACCACCTCTCAGACGTGCCAGAACCATGTGCCTGAGATGCTGGAACCACACCCCGAACAGACCGAAACCACCTGCCAGACCCAACTGAACCACCTGCCGAGCACGCAGGAACAACCTGCTCGCCTCGCCGGAACCACCTGCCGGGCGCAGCGGAAGCACGTGCCAAGCACGCCGGAGCCACCTGCTCGCCTCGCCGGAACCACCTGCCAGGCCCAGCAGAAGCACCTGCCGGGCGCGCCGGAGCCACCTGCTCGCCTCGCCTTAACCACCTGCCGGGTGCAGCGGAAGCACCTGCCGAGCGCGCCGGAGCCACCTGCTGGCCTCGCCGGAACCACCTGCCGGGCCCAGCGGAAGCACGTGCCAAGCACGCCGGAGCCACCTGCTCGCCTCGCCGGAACTACCTGCCGGGCCCAGCGGAAGCACCTGCCGAGCGCGCCGGAGCCACCTGCTCGCCTCGCCGGAACCACGCGCCGGGCCCCAACCCTAACCCTAACCCTAACCCTATCCCCAAACCCTAACCCTAACCCTAACCCCTAACCCTAAGCCTAACCCTAAACCCTAACCCAACCGTAACCCTAACCCTAACCCTACCCCTAACCCTAACCCCTAACCCCAAACCCTAAACCCTAACCCTAACCGTAACCCTAACCCTATCCCTAACCCTAACCTGACGGACAGGCTGGAACCAGCTGCTCAACTCGCCGGAACCACCTGCCAGACATGCCAGAACCACCTGCCGAGCACGCCGGAGCCACCTGCTGGACTCACCAGAACCACCTGCCTGACAGGCCAAAATCAACAGCTGGCTATGAGAGAACCACCTGGCAGACAATCCGCAATAACCTGCCAGGCATGCAGGAACCACCTCTCAGACGTAAGAGAACCACGTGCCGGACACGCTGGAACCACGTCCTGGACAGACTGGAACCACCTGCCGGACATGCCTGGACCACCTGCCGAGCACGCCGGAACCACCTGCTCGACTCGCAGGACCCATGTGCCAGACACGCCAAAATGAACTGCCGGCTACACCAGAACCACTTACCGGACACTCCGGAATAACCTGCCCGGCATGCCAGAACCACCTCTCAGAAGTGCCAGAAGCACGTGCTGGACATGCCGGAACAACCTATCGGACAGAACGGAACAACCTGCCGGACACACCAAAATCACCTGCGGGCTACGCCAGAACCACTTGGAGGACTCTCCGGGAAAACCTGCCGGGCATGCTGGAACCACCTCTCAGACGTGCCTGAACCACGTGGCGGACACTCCGGAAACGCATGTCGGGCCGGCCGGAACCACCTCTCAGACGTGCCAGAACCTCATGCCGGACACCCCAGAACCACCTGCTGGACAGACCGGAAACACCTGCCGGACACGCCGGAACCACATGTTCGACTCGCTGGAACCACATTCTGGACATGGCAAAATCACCTGCCGCCTATGCCAGAACCGCTTGGCGAACACTCCGGAATCACCTGTCAGGCATGCCGGAACCACCTCTCAGACCTGCCAGAACCACATGCCAATGACACCGGAAGCACCTGCCGAGCATGCCGGAAGCACCTGCTCGACTCGCCAGAACCACCTGTCGGACACGCCAAAATCACCTGCCGGCTACGCCACAGCCAGTTGGTGAACACTCCGGAAACACCTGCCGGGCTGGCTGGAACCACCTGCCAGTCACGCCAACATCACCTGCCAGCTACGCCAGAACCACTTGGCGGAGACTCCAGAAACACCTGTTGGGCCAGCCGGAACCAGCTCTCAGACGTGCCAGAACCTTGTGCCTGAGATGCTGGAACCACACCCCGAACAGACCGAAACCACCTGCCAGACGCAACTGAAGCACCTGCCGAGCACGCAGGAACAACCTGCTCGCCTCGCCGGAACCACCTGCCGGGCGCAGCGGAAGCACCTGCCGAGCGCGCCGGAGCCACCTGCTCGCCTCGCCTTAACCACCTGCCGGGTGCAGCGGAAGCACCTGCCGAGCGCGCCGGAGCCACCTGCTGGCCTCGCCGGGACCACCTGCCGGGCCCAGCGGAAGCACGTGCCAAGCACGCCGGAGCCACCTGCTCGCCTCGCCGGAACTACCTGCCGGGCCCAGCGGAAGCACCTGCCGAGCGCGCCGGAGCCACCTGCTCGCCTCGCCGGAACCACGCGCCGGGCCCCAACCCTAACCCTAACCCTAACCCTATCCCCAAACCCTAACCCTAACCTTAACCCCTAACCCTAAGCCTAACCCTAAACCCTAACCCAACCGTAACCCTAACCCTAACCCTACCCCTAACCCTAACCCCTAACCCCAAACCCTAAACCCTAACCCTAACCGTAACCCTAACCCTATCCCTAACCCTAACCTGACGGACAGGCTGGAACCAGCTGCTCAACTCGCCGGAACCACCTGCCAGACATGCCAGAACCACCTGCCGAGCACGCCGGAGCCACCTGCTGGACTCACCAGAACCACCTGCCTGACAGGCCAAAATCAACAGCTGGCTATGAGAGAACCACCTGGCAGACAATCCGCAATAACCTGCCAGGCATGCAGGAACCACCTCTCAGACGTAAGAGAACCACGTGCCGGACACGCTGGAACCACGTCCTGGACAGACTGGAACCACCTGCCGGACATGCCTGGACCACCTGCCGAGCACGCCGGAACCACCTGCTCGACTCGCAGGACCCATGTGCCAGACACGCCAAAATGAACTGCCGGCTACACCAGAACCACTTACCGGACACTCCGGAATAACCTGCCCGGCATGCCAGAACCACCTCTCAGAAGTGCCAGAAGCACGTGCTGGACATGCCGGAACAACCTATTGGACAGAACGGAACAACCTGCCGGACACACCAAAATCACCTGCGGGCTACGCCAGAACCACTTGGAGGACTCTCCGGGAAAACCTGCCGGGCATGCTGGAACCACCTCTCAGACGTGCCTGAACCACGTGGCAGACACTACGGAAACGCACGTCGGGCCGGCCGTAACCACCTCTCAGACGTGCCAGAACCTCATGCCGGACACCCCAGAACCACCTGCTGGACAGACCAGAAACACCTGCCGGACACGCCGGAACCACATGTTCGACTCGCTGGAACCACATTCTGGACATGGCAAAATCACCTGCCGCCTATGCCAGAACCGCTTGGCGAACACTCCGGAATCACCTGTCAGGCATGCCGGAACCACCTCTCAGACCTGCCAGAACCACATGCCAATGACACCGGAAGCACCTGCCGAGCATGCCGGAAGCACCTGCTCGACTCGCCAGAACCACCTGTCGGACACGCCAAAATCACCTGCCGGCTACGCCACAGCCAGTTGGTGAACACTCCGGAAACACCTGCCGGGCTGGCTGGAACCACCTGCCAGTCACGCCAACATCACCTGCCAGCTACGCCAGAACCACTTGGCGGAGACTCCAGAAACACCTGTTGGGCCAGCCGGAACCACCTCTCAGACGTGCCAGAACCATGTGCCTGAGATGCTGGAACCACACCCCGAACAGACCGAAACCACCTGCCAGACCCAACTGAACCACCTGCCGAGCACGCAGGAACAACCTGCTCGCCTCGCCGGAACCACCTGCCGGGCGCAGCGGAAGCACGTGCCAAGCACGCCGGAGCCACCTGCTCGCCTCGCCGGAACCACCTGCCAGGCCCAGCAGAAGCACCTGCCGGGCGCGCCGGAGCCACCTGCTCGCCTCGCCTTAACCACCTGCCGGGTGCAGCGGAAGCACCTGCCGAGCGCGCCGGAGCCACCTGCTGGCCTCGCCGGAACCACCTGCCGGGCCCAGCGGAAGCACGTGCCAAGCACGCCGGAGCCACCTGCTCGCCTCGCCGGAACTACCTGCCGGGCCCAGCGGAAGCACCTGCCGAGCGCGCCGGAGCCACCTGCTCGCCTCGCCGGAACCACGCGCCGGGCCCCAACCCTAACCCTAACCCTAACCCTATCCCCAAACCCTAACCCTAACCCTAACCCCTAACCCTAAGCCTAACCCTAAACCCTAACCCAACCGTAACCCTAACCCTAACCCTACCCCTAACCCTAACCCCTAACCCCAAACCCTAAACCCTAACCCTAACCGTAACCCTAACCCTATCCCTAACCCTAACCTGACGGACAGGCTGGAACCAGCTGCTCAACTCGCCGGAACCACCTGCCAGACATGCCAGAACCACCTGCCGAGCACGCCGGAGCCACCTGCTGGACTCACCAGAACCACCTGCCTGACAGGCCAAAATCAACAGCTGGCTATGAGAGAACCACCTGGCAGACAATCCGCAATAACCTGCCAGGCATGCAGGAACCACCTCTCAGACGTAAGAGAACCACGTGCCGGACACGCTGGAACCACGTCCTGGACAGACTGGAACCACCTGCCGGACATGCCTGGACCACCTGCCGAGCACGCCGGAACCACCTGCTCGACTCGCAGGACCCATGTGCCAGACACGCCAAAATGAACTGCCGGCTACACCAGAACCACTTACCGGACACTCCGGAATAACCTGCCCGGCATGCCAGAACCACCTCTCAGAAGTGCCAGAAGCACGTGCTGGACATGCCGGAACAACCTATCGGACAGAACGGAACAACCTGCCGGACACACCAAAATCACCTGCGGGCTACACCAGAACCACTTGGAGGACTCTCCGGGAAAACCTGCCGGGCATGCTGGAACCACCTCTCAGACGTGCCTGAACCACGTGGCGGACACTCCGGAAACGCATGTCGGGCCGGCCGGAACCACCTCTCAGACGTGCCAGAACCTCATGCCGGACACCCCAGAACCACCTGCTGGACAGACCGGAAACACCTGCCGGACACGCCGGAACCACATGTTCGACTCGCTGGAACCACATTCTGGACATGGCAAAATCACCTGCCGCCTATGCCAGAACCGCTTGGCGAACACTCCGGAATCACCTGTCAGGCATGCCGGAACCACCTCTCAGACCTGCCAGAACCACATGCCAATGACACCGGAAGCACCTGCCGAGCATGCCGGAAGCACCTGCTCGACTCGCCAGAACCACCTGTCGGACACGCCAAAATCACCTGCCGGCTACGCCACAGCCAGTTGGTGAACACTCCGGAAACACCTGCCGGGCTGGCTGGAACCACCTGCCAGTCACGCCAACATCACCTGCCAGCTACGCCAGAACCACTTGGCGGAGACTCCAGAAACACCTGTTGGGCCAGCCGGAACCACCTCTCAGACGTGCCAGAACCATGTGCCTGAGATGCTGGAACCACACCCCGAACAGACCGAAACCACCTGCCAGACCCAACTGAACCACCTGCCGAGCACGCAGGAACAACCTGCTCGCCTCGCCGGAACCACCTGCCGGGCGCAGCGGAAGCACGTGCCAAGCACGCCGGAGCCACCTGCTCGCCTCGCCGGAACCACCTGCCAGGCCCAGCAGAAGCACCTGCCGGGCGCGCCGGAGCCACCTGCTCGCCTCGCCTTAACCACCTGCCGGGTGCAGCGGAAGCACCTGCCGAGCGCGCCGGAGCCACCTGCTGGCCTCGCCGGAACCACCTGCCGGGCCCAGCGGAAGCACGTGCCAAGCACGCCGGAGCCACCTGCTCGCCTCGCCGGAACTACCTGCCGGGCCCAGCGGAAGCACCTGCCGAGCGCGCCGGAGCCACCTGCTCGCCTCGCCGGAACCACGCGCCGGGCCCCAACCCTAACCCTAACCCTAACCCTATCCCCAAACCCTAACCCTAACCCTAACCCCTAACCCTAAGCCTAACCCTAAACCCTAACCCAACCGTAACCCTAACCCTAACCCTACCCCTAACCCTAACCCCTAACCCCAAACCCTAAACCCTAACCCTAACCGTAACCCTAACCCTATCCCTAACCCTAACCTGACGGACAGGCTGGAACCAGCTGCTCAACTCGCCGGAACCACCTGCCAGACATGCCAGAACCACCTGCCGAGCACGCCGGAGCCACCTGCTGGACTCACCAGAACCACCTGCCTGACAGGCCAAAATCAACAGCTGGCTATGAGAGAACCACCTGGCAGACAATCCGCAATAACCTGCCAGGCATGCAGGAACCACCTCTCAGACGTAAGAGAACCACGTGCCGGACACGCTGGAACCACGTCCTGGACAGACTGGAACCACCTGCCGGACATGCCTGGACCACCTGCCGAGCACGCCGGAACCACCTGCTCGACTCGCAGGACCCATGTGCCAGACACGCCAAAATGAACTGCCGGCTACACCAGAACCACTTACCGGACACTCCGGAATAACCTGCCCGGCATGCCAGAACCAACTCTCAGAAGTGCCAGAAGCACGTGCTGGACATGCCGGAACAACCTATCGGACAGAACGGAACAACCTGCCGGACACAGCAAAATCACCTGCGGGCTACGCCAGAACCACTTGGAGGACTCTCCGGGAAAACCTGCCGGGCATGCTGGAACCACCTCTCAGACGTGCCTGAACCACGTGGCGGACACTCCGGAAACGCATGTCGGGCCGGCCGGAACCACCTCTCAGACGTGCCAGAACCTCATGCCGGACACCCCAGAACCACCTGCTGGACAGACCGGAAACACCTGCCGGACACGCCGGAACCACATGTTCGACTCGCTGGAACCACATTCTGGACATGGCAAAATCACCTGCCGCCTATGCCAGAACCGCTTGGCGAACACTCCGGAATCACCTGTCAGGCATGCCGGAACCACCTCTCAGACCTGCCAGAACCACATGCCAATGACACCGGAAGCACCTGCCGAGCATGCCGGAAGCACCTGCTCGACTCGCCAGAACCACCTGTCGGACACGCCAAAATCACCTGCCGGCTACGCCACAGCCAGTTGGTGAACACTCCGGAAACACCTGCCGGGCTGGCTGGAACCACCTGCCAGTCACGCCAACATCACCTGCCAGCTACGCCAGAACCACTTGGCGGAGACTCCAGAAACACCTGTTGGGCCAGCCGGAACCACCTCTCAGACATGCCAGAACCATGTGCCTGAGATGCTGGAACCACACCCCAAACAGACCGAAACCACCTGCCAGACCCAACTGAACCACCTGCCAAGCACGCAGGAACAACCTGCTCGCCTCGCCGGAACCACCTGCCGGGCGCATCGGAAGCACCTGCCGAGCGCGCCGGAGCCACCTGCTCGCCTCGACGGAACCACCTGCCCGGCGCGCCGGAGCCACCTGCTCGCCTCGCCGTAACCACGTGCCGGGCCCTAACCCTAACCCTAACCCTAACCCTATCCCCAAACCCTAACCCTAACCCTAACCCCTAACCCTAAGCCTAACCCTAAACCCTAACCCAACCGTAACCCTAACCCTAACCCTACCCCTAACCCTATCCCCTAACCCCAAACCCTAAACCCTAACCCTAACCGTAACCCTAACCCTATCCCTAACCCTAACCTGACGGACAGGCTGGAACCAGCTGCTCAACTCGCCGGAACCACCTGCCAGACATGCCAGAACCACCTGCCGAGCACGCCGGAGCCACCTGCTGGACTCACCAGAACCACCTGCCTGACAGGCCAAAATCAACAGCTGGCTATGAGAGAACCACCTGGCAGACAATCCGCAATAACCTGCCAGGCATGCAGGAACCACCTCTCAGACGTAAGAGAACCACGTGCCGGACACGCTGGAACCACGTCCTGGACAGACTGGAACCACCTGCCGGACATGCCTGGACCACCTGCCGAGCACGCCGGAACCACCTGCTCGACTCGCAGGACCCATGTGCCAGACACGCCAAAATGAACTGCCGGCTACACCAGAACCACTTACCGGACACTCCGGAATAACCTGCCCGGCATGCCAGAACCACCTCTCAGAAGTGCCAGAAGCACGTGCTGGACATGCCGGAACAACCTATCGGACAGAACGGAACAACCTGCCGGACACACCAAAATCACCTGCGGGCTACGCCAGAACCACTTGGAGGACTCTCCGGGAAAACCTGCCGGGCATGCTGGAACCACCTCTCAGACGTGCCTGAACCACGTGGCGGACACTCCGGAAACGCATGTCGGGCCGGCCGGAACCACCTCTCAGACGTGCCAGAACCTCATGCCGGACACCCCAGAACCACCTGCTGGACAGACCGGAAACACCTGCCGGACACGCCGGAACCACATGTTCGACTCGCTGGAACCACATTCTGGACATGGCAAAATCACCTGCCGCCTATGCCAGAACCGCTTGGCGAACACTCCGGAATCACCTGTCAGGCATGCCGGAACCACCTCTCAGACATGCCAGAACCACATGCCAATGACACCGGAAGCACCTGCCGAGCATGCCGGAAGCACCTGCTCGACTCGCCAGAACCACCTGTCGGACACGCCAAAATCACCTGCCGGCTACGCCACAGCCAGTTGGTGAACACTCCGGAAACACCTGCCGGGCTGGCTGGAACCACCTGCCAGTCACGCCAACATCACCTGCCAGCTACGCCAGAACCACTTGGCGGAGACTCCAGAAACACCTGTTGGGCCAGCCGGAACCACCTCTCAGACGTGCCAGAACCATGTGCCTGAGATGCTGGAACCACACCCCGAACAGACCGAAACCACCTGCCAGACGCAACTGAAGCACCTGCCGAGCACGCAGGAACAACCTGCTCGCCTCGCCGGAACCACCTGCCGGGTGCAGCGGAAGAACCTGCCGGGCGCTCCGGAGCCACCTGCTCGCCTCGCCGGAACCACCTGCCGGGCCCAGCGGAAGCACGTGCCAAGCACGCCGGAGCCACCTGCTCGCCTCGCCGGAACCACCTGCCGGGCCCAGCGGAAGCACCTGCCGGGCGCGCCGGAGCCACCTGCTCGCATCGGCGGAACCACGTGCCGGGCCCTAACCCTAACCCTAACCCTAACCCTATCCCCAAACCCTAACCCTAACCCTAACCCCTAACCCTAAGCCTAACCCTAAACCCTAACCCAACCGTAACCCTAACCCTAACCCTACCCCTAACCCTAACCCCTAACCCCAAACCCTAAACCCTAACCCTAACCGTAACCCTAACCCTATCCCTAACCCTAACCTGACGGACAGGCTGGAACCAGCTGCTCAACTCGCCGGAACCACCTGCCAGACATGCCAGAACCACCTGCCGAGCACGCCGGAGCCACCTGCTGGACTCACCAGAACCACCTGCCTGACAGGCCAAAATCAACAGCTGGCTATGAGAGAACCACCTGGCAGACAATCCGCAATAACCTGCCAGGCATGCAGGAACCACCTCTCAGACGTAAGAGAACCACGTGCCGGACACGCTGGAACCACGTCCTGGACAGACTGGAACCACCTGCCGGACATGCCTGGACCACCTGCCGAGCACGCCGGAACCACCTGCTCGACTCGCAGGACCCATGTGCCAGACACGCCAAAATGAACTGCCGGCTACACCAGAACCACTTACCGGACACTCCGGAATAACCTGCCCGGCATGCCAGAACCACCTCTCAGAAGTGCCAGAAGCACGTGCTGGACATGCCGGAACAACCTATCGGACAGAACGGAACAACCTGCCGGACACAGCAAAATCACCTGCGGGCTACGCCAGAACCACTTGGAGGACTCTCCGGGAAAACCTGCCGGGCATGCTGGAACCACCTCTCAGACGTGCCTGAACCACGTGGCGGACACTCCGGAAACGCATGTCGGGCCGGCCGGAACCACCTCTCAGACGTGCCAGAACCTCATGCCGGACACCCCAGAACCACCTGCTGGACAGACCGGAAACACCTGCCGGACACGCCGGAACCACATGTTCGACTCGCTGGAACCACATTCTGGACATGGCAAAATCACCTGCCGCCTATGCCAGAACCGCTTGGCGAACACTCCGGAATCACCTGTCAGGCATGCCGGAACCACCTCTCAGACCTGCCAGAACCACATGCCAATGACACCGGAAGCACCTGCCGAGCATGCCGGAAGCACCTGCTCGACTCGCCAGAACCACCTGTCGGACACGCCAAAATCACCTGCCGGCTACGCCACAGCCAGTTGGTGAACACTCCGGAAACACCTGCCGGGCTGGCTGGAACCACCTGCCAGTCACGCCAACATCACCTGCCAGCTACGCCAGAACCACTTGGCGGAGACTCCAGAAACACCTGTTGGGCCAGCCGGAACCACCTCTCAGACATGCCAGAACCATGTGCCTGAGATGCTGGAACCACACCCCAAACAGACCGAAACCACCTGCCAGACCCAACTGAACCACCTGCCAAGCACGCAGGAACAACCTGCTCGCCTCGCCGGAACCACCTGCCGGGCGCAGCGGAAGCACCTGCCGAGCGCGCCGGAGCCACCTGCTCGCCTCGACGGAACCACCTGCCCGGCGCGCCGGAGCCACCTGCTCGCCTCGCCGTAACCACGTGCCGGGCCCTAACCCTAACCCTAACCCTAACCCTATCCCCAAACCCTAACCCTAACCCTAACCCCTAACCCTAAGCCTAACCCTAAACCCTAACCCAACCGTAACCCTAACCCTAACCCTACCCCTAACCCTATCCCCTAACCCCAAACCCTAAACCCTAACCCTAACCGTAACCCTAACCCTATCCCTAACCCTAACCTGACGGACAGGCTGGAACCAGCTGCTCAACTCGCCGGAACCACCTGCCAGACATGCCAGAACCACCTGCCGAGCACGCCGGAGCCACCTGCTGGACTCACCAGAACCACCTGCCTGACAGGCCAAAATCAACAGCTGGCTATGAGAGAACCACCTGGCAGACAATCCGCAATAACCTGCCAGGCATGCAGGAACCACCTCTCAGACGTAAGAGAACCACGTGCCGGACACGCTGGAACCACGTCCTGGACAGACTGGAACCACCTGCCGGACATGCCTGGACCACCTGCCGAGCACGCCGGAACCACCTGCTCGACTCGCAGGACCCATGTGCCAGACACGCCAAAATGAACTGCCGGCTACACCAGAACCACTTACCGGACACTCCGGAATAACCTGCCCGGCATGCCAGAACCACCTCTCAGAAGTGCCAGAAGCACGTGCTGGACATGCCGGAACAACCTATCGGACAGAACGGAACAACCTGCCGGACACACCAAAATCACCTGCGGGCTACGCCAGAACCACTTGGAGGACTCTCCGGGAAAACCTGCCGGGCATGCTGGAACCACCTCTCAGACGTGCCTGAACCACGTGGCGGACACTCCGGAAACGCATGTCGGGCCGGCCGGAACCACCTCTCAGACGTGCCAGAACCTCATGCCGGACACCCCAGAACCACCTGCTGGACAGACCGGAAACACCTGCCGGACACGCCGGAACCACATGTTCGACTCGCTGGAACCACATTCTGGACATGGCAAAATCACCTGCCGCCTATGCCAGAACCGCTTGGCGAACACTCCGGAATCACCTGTCAGGCATGCCGGAACCACCTCTCAGACCTGCCAGAACCACATGCCAATGACAGCGGAAGCACCTGCCGAGCATGCCGGAAGCACCTGCTCGACTCGCCAGAACCACCTGTCGGACACGCCAAAATCACCTGCCGGCTACGCCACAGCCAGTTGGTGAACACTCCGGAAACACCTGCCGGGCTGGCTGGAACCACCTGCCAGTCACGCCAACATCACCTGCCAGCTACGCCAGAACCACTTGGCGGAGACTCCAGAAACACCTGTTGGGCCAGCCGGAACCACCTCTCAGACGTGCCAGAACCATGTGCCTGAGATGCTGGAACCACACCCCGAACAGACCGAAACCACCTGCCAGACGCAACTGAAGCACCTGCCGAGCACGCAGGAACAACCTGCTCGCCTCGCCGGAACCACCTGCCGGGTGCAGCGGAAGAACCTGCCGGGCGCTCCGGAGCCACCTGCTTGCCTCGCCGGAACCACCTGCCGGGCCCAGCGGAAGCACGTGCCAAGCACGCCGGAGCCACCTGCTCGCCTCGCCGGAACCACCTGCCGGGCCCAGCGGAAGCACCTGCCGGGCGCGCCGGAGCCACCTGCTCGCATCGGCGGAACCACGTGCCGGGCCCTAACCCTAACCCTAACCCTAACCCTATCCCCAAACCCTAACCCTAACCCTAACCCCTAACCCTAAGCCTAACCCTAAACCCTAACCCAACCGTAACCCTAACCCTAACCCTACCCCTAACCCTAACCCCTAACCCCAAACCCTAAACCCTAACCCTAACCGTAACCCTAACCCTATCCCTAACCCTAACCTGACGGACAGGCTGGAACCAGCTGCTCAACTCGCCGGAACCACCTGCCAGACATGCCAGAACCACCTGCCGAGCACGCCGGAGCCACCTGCTGGACTCACCAGAACCACCTGCCTGACAGGCCAAAATCAACAGCTGGCTATGAGAGAACCACCTGGCAGACAATCCGCAATAACCTGCCAGGCATGCAGGAACCACCTCTCAGACGTAAGAGAACCACGTGCCGGACACGCTGGAACCACGTCCTGGACAGACTGGAACCACCTGCCGGACATGCCTGGACCACCTGCCGAGCACGCCGGAACCACCTGCTCGACTCGCAGGACCCATGTGCCAGACACGCCAAAATGAACTGCCGGCTACACCAGAACCACTTACCGGACACTCCGGAATAACCTGCCCGGCATGCCAGAACCACCTCTCAGAAGTGCCAGAAGCACGTGCTGGACATGCCGGAACAACCTATCGGACAGAACGGAACAACCTGCCAGACACACCAAAATCACCTGCGGGCTACGCCAGAACCACTTGGAGGACTCTCCGGGAAAACCTGCCGGGCATGCTGGAACCACCTCTCAGACGTGCCTGAACCACGTGGCGGACACTCCGGAAACGCATGTCGGGCCGGCCGGAACCACCTCTCAGACGTGCCAGAACCTCATGCCGGACACCCCAGAACCACCTGCTGGACAGACCGGAAACACCTGCCGGACACGCCGGAACCACATGTTCGACTCGCTGGAACCACATTCTGGACATGGCAAAATCACCTGCCGCCTATGCCAGAACCGCTTGGCGAACACTCCGGAATCACCTGTCAGGCATGCCGGAACCACCTCTCAGACATGCCAGAACCACATGCCAATGACACCGGAAGCACCTGCCGAGCATGCCGGAAGCACCTGCTCGACTCGCCAGAACCACCTGTCGGACACGCCAAAATCACCTGCCGGCTACGCCACAGCCAGTTGGTGAACACTCCGGAAACACCTGCCGGGCTGGCTGGAACCACCTGCCAGTCACGCCAACATCACCTGCCAGCTACGCCAGAACCACTTGGCGGAGACTCCAGAAACACCTGTTGGGCCAGCCGGAACCACCTCTCAGACGTGCCAGAACCATGTGCCTGAGATGCTGGAACCACACCCCGAACAGACCGAAACCACCTGCCAGACGCAACTGAAGCACCTGCCGAGCACGCAGGAACAACCTGCTCGCCTCGCCGGAACCACCTGCCGGGCGCAGCGGAAGCACCTGCCGAGCGCGCCGGAGCCACCTGCTCGCCTCGCCGGAACCACCTGCCGGGTGCAGCGGAAGCACGTGCCGGGCGCGCCGGAGCCACCTGCTCGCCTCGCCGGAACCACCTGCCGGGCCCAGCGGAAGCACGTGCCAAGCACGCCGGAGCCACCTGCTCGCCTCGCCGGAACCACCTGCCGGGCCCAGCGGAAGCACCTGCCGGGCGCGCCGGAGCCACCTGCTCGCATCGGCGGAACCACGTGCCGGGCCCTAACCCTAACACTAACCCTAACCCTATCCCCAAACCCTAACCCTAACCCTAACCCCTAACCCTAAGCCTAACCCTAAACCCTAACCCAACCGTAACCCTAACCCTAACCCTACCCCTAACCCTAACCCCTAACCCCAAACCCTAAACCCTAACCCTAACCGTAACCCTAACCCTATCCCTAACCCTAACCTGACGGACAGGCTGGAACCAGCTGCTCAACTCGCCGGAACCACCTGCCAGACATGCCAGAACCACCTGCCGAGCACGCCGGAGCCACCTGCTGGACTCACCAGAACCACCTGCCTGACAGGCCAAAATCAACAGCTGGCTATGAGAGAACCACCTGGCAGACAATCCGCAATAACCTGCCAGGCATGCAGGAACCACCTCTCAGACGTAAGAGAACCACGTGCCGGACACGCTGTAACCACGTCCTGGACAGACTGGAACCACCTGCCGGACATGCCTGGACCACCTGCCGAGCACGCCGGAACCACCTGCTCGACTCGCAGGACCCATGTGCCAGACACGCCAAAATGAACTGCCGGCTACACCAGAACCACTTACCGGACACTCCGGAATAACCTGCCCGGCATGCCAGAACCACCTCTCAGAAGTGCCAGAAGCACGTGCTGGACATGCCAGAACAACCTATCGGACAGAACGGAACAACCTGCCGGACACACCAAAATCACCTGCGGGCTACGCCAGAACCACTTGGAGGACTCTCCGGGAAAACCTGCCGGGCATGCTGGAACCACCTCTCAGACGTGCCTGAACCACGTGGCGGACACTCCGGAAACGCATGTCGGGCCGGCCGGAAGCACCTCTCAGACGTGCCAGAACCTCATGCCGGACACCCCAGAACCACCTGCTGGACAGACCGGAAACACCTGCCGGACACGCCGGAACCACATGTTCGACTCGCTGGAACCACATTCTGGACATGGCAAAATCACCTGCCGCCTATGCCAGAACCGCTTGGCGAACACTCCGGAATCACCTGTCAGGCATGCCGGAACCACCTCTCAGACCTGCCAGAACCACATGCCAATGACACCGGAAGCACCTGCCGAGCATGCCGGAAGCACCTGCTCGACTCGCCAGAACCACCTGTCGGACACGCCAAAATCACCTGCCGGCTACGCCACAGCCAGTTGGTGAACACTCCGGAAACACCTGCCGGGCTGGCTGGAACCACCTGCCAGTCACGCCAACATCACCTGCCAGCTACGCCAGAACCACTTGGCGGAGACTCCAGAAACACCTGTTGGGCCAGCCGGAACCACCTCTCAGACGTGCCAGAACCATGTGCCTGAGATGCTGGAACCACACCCCGAACAGACCGAAACCACCTGCCAGACGCAACTGAAGCACCTGCCGAGCACGCAGGAACAACCTGCTCGCCTCGCCGGAACCACCTGCCCGGCGCGCCGGAGCCACCTGCTCGCCTCGCCGGAACCACCTGCCAGGCCCAGCAGAAGCACCTGCCGGGCGCGCCGGAGCCACCTGCTCGCCTCGCCTTAACCACCTGCCGGGTGCAGCGGAAGCACCTGCCGAGCGCGCCGGAGCCACCTGCTGGCCTCGCCGGAACCACCTGCCGGGCCCAGCGGAAGCACGTGCCAAGCACGCCGGAGCCACCTGCTCGCCTCGCCGGAACTACCTGCCGGGCCCAGCGGAAGCACCTGCCGAGCGCGCCGGAGCCACCTGCTCGCCTCGCCGGAACCACGCGCCGGGCCCCAACCCTAACCCTAACCCTAACCCTATCCCCAAACCCTAACCCTAACCCTAACCCCTAACCCTAAGCCTAACCCTAAACCCTAACCCAACCGTAACCCTAACCCTAACCCTACCCCTAACCCTAACCCCTAACCCCAAACCCTAAACCCTAACCCTAACCGTAACCCTAACCCTATCCCTAACCCTAACCTGACGGACAGGCTGGAACCAGCTGCTCAACTCGCCGGAACCACCTGCCAGACATGCCAGAACCACCTGCCGAGCACGCCGGAGCCACCTGCTGGACTCACCAGAACCACCTGCCTGACAGGCCAAAATCAACAGCTGGCTATGAGAGAACCACCTGGCAGACAATCCGCAATAACCTGCCAGGCATGCAGGAACCACCTCTCAGACGTAAGAGAACCACGTGCCGGACACGCTGGAACCACGTCCTGGACAGACTGGAACCACCTGCCGGACATGCCTGGACCACCTGCCGAGCACGCCGGAACCACCTGCTCGACTCGCAGGACCCATGTGCCAGACACGCCAAAATGAACTGCCGGCTACACCAGAACCACTTACCGGACACTCCGGAATAACCTGCCCGGCATGCCAGAACCACCTCTCAGACCTGCCAGAACCACATGCCAATGACACCGGAAGCACCTGCCGAGCATGCCGGAAGCACCTGCTCGACTCGCCAGAACCACCTGTCGGACACGCCAAAATCACCTGCCGGCTACGCCACAGCCAGTTGGTGAACACTCCGGAAACTCCTGCCGGGCTGGCTGGAACCACCTGCCAGCTACGCCAGAACCACTTGGCGGAGACTCCAGAAACACCTGTTGGGCCAGCTGGAACCACCTCTCAGACGTGCCAGAACCATGTGCCTGAGATGCTGGAACCACACCCCGAACAGACCGAAACCACCTGCCAGACCCAACTGAACCACCTGCCGAGCACGCAGGAACAACCTGCTCGCCTCGCCGGAACCACCTGCCGGGCGCAGCGGAAGCACCTGCCGAGCGCGCCGGAGCCACATGCTCGCCTCGCCGGAACCACCTGCCCGGCGCGCCGGAGAGACCTGCTCGCCTCGCCGGAACCACCTGCCAGGCCCAGCGGAAGCACCTGCCGGGCGCGCCGGAGCCACCTGCTCGCCTCGCCGGAACCACCTGCCGGGTGCAGCGGAAGCACCTGCCGAGCGCGCCGGAGCCACCTGCTCGCCTCGCCGGAACCACCTGCCGGGCCCAGCGGAAGCACGTGCCAAGCACGCCGGAGCCACCTGCTCGCCTCGTCGGAACCACCTGCCGGGCCCAGCGGAAGCACCTGCCGAGCGCGCCGGAGCCACCCGCTGGCCTCGCCGGAACCACCTGCCGAGCCCAGCGGAAGCACGTGCCAAGCACGCCGGAGCCACCTGCTCGCCTCGCCGGAACCACCTGCCGGGCCCAGCGGAAGCACCTGCCGGGCGCGCCGGAGCCACCTGCTCGCCTCGCCGGCACCACGTGCCGGGCCCTAACCCTAACCCTAACCCTTACCCTATCCCCAAACCCTAACCCTAACCCTAACCCCTAACCCTAAGCCTAACCATAAACCCTAACCCAACCGTAACCCTAACCCTAACCCTACCCCTAACCCTAACCCCTAACCCCAAACCCTAAACCCTAACCCTAACCGTAACCCTAACCCTATCCCTAACCCTAACCTGACGGACAGGCTGGAACCAGCTGCTCAACTCGCCGGAACCACCTGCCAGACATGCCAGAACCACCTGCCGAGCACGCCGGAGCCACCTGCTGGACTCACCAGAACCACCTGCCTGACAGGCCAAAATCAACAGCTGGCTATGAGAGAACCACCTGGCAGACAATCCGCAATAACCTGCCAGGCATGCAGGAACCACCTCTCAGACGTAAGAGAACCACGTGCCGGACACGCTGGAACCACGTCCTGGACAGACTGGAACCACCTGCCGGACATGCCTGGACCACCTGCCGAGCACGCCGGAACCACCTGCTCGACTCGCAGGACCCATGTGCCAGACACGCCAAAATGAACTGCCGGCTACACCAGAACCACTTACCGGACACTCCGGAATAACCTGCCCGGCATGCCAGAACCACCTCTCAGAAGTGCCAGAAGCACGTGCTGGACATGCCGGAACAACCTATCGGACAGAACGGAACAACCTGCCGGACACACCAAAATCACCTGCGGGCTACGCCAGAACCACTTGGAGGACTCTCCGGGAAAACCTGCCGGGCATGCTGGAACCACCTCTCAGACGTGCCTGAACCACGTGGTGGACACTCCGGAAACGCATGTCGGGCCGGCCGGAACCACCTCTCAGACGTGCCAGAACCTCATGCCGGACACCCCAGAACCACCTGCTGGACAGACCGGAAACACCTGCCGGACACGCCGGAACCACATGTTCGACTCGCTGGAACCACATTCTGGACATGGCAAAATCACCTGCCGCCTATGCCAGAACCGCTTGGCGAACACTCCGGAATCACCTGTCAGGCATGCCGGAACCACCTCTCAGACCTGCCAGAACCACATGCCAATGACACCGGAAGCACCTGCCGAGCATGCCGGAAGCACCTGCTCGACTCGCCAGAACCACCTGTCGGACACGCCAAAATCACCTGCCGGCTACGCCACAGCCAGTTGGTGAACACTCCGGAAACACCTGCCGGGCTGGCTGGAACCACCTGCCAGTCACGCCAACATCACCTGCCAGCTACGCCAGAACCACTTGGCGGAGACTCCAGAAACACCTGTTGGGCCAGCCGGAACCACCTCTCAGACATGCCAGAACCATGTGCCTGAGATGCTGGAACCACACCCCGAACAGACCGAAACCACCTGCCAGACCCAACTGAACCACCTGCCTAGCACGCAGGAACAACCTGCTCGCCTCGCTGGAACCACCTGCCGGGCGCAGCGGAAGCACCTGCCGAGCACGCCGGAGCCACCTGCTCGCCTCGCCGGAACCACCTGCCGGGCCCAGCGGAAGCACCTGCCGGGCGCGCCGGAGCCACCTCCTCGGCTCGCCGGAACCACCTGCCGGGCCCTAACCCTAACTCTAACCCTAACCCTATCCCCAAACCCTAACCCTAACCCTAACCCCTAACCCTAAGCCTAACCCTAAACCCTAACCCAGCCGTAACCCTAACCCTAACCCTACCCCTAACCCTAACCCCTAACCCCAAACCCTAAACCCTAACCCTAACCGTAACCCTAACCCTATCCCTAACCCTAACCTGACGGACAGGCTGGAACCAGCTGCTCAACTCGCCGGAACCACCTGCCAGACATGCCAGAACCACCTGCCGAGCACGCCGGAGCCACCTGCTGGACTCACCAGAACCACCTGCCTGACAGGCCAAAATCAACAGCTGGCTATGAGAGAACCACCTGGCAGACAATCCGCAATAACCTGCCAGGCATGCAGGAACCACCTCTCAGACGTAAGAGAACCACGTGCCGGACACGCTGGAACCACGTCCTGGACAGACTGGAACCACCTGCCGGACATGCCTGGACCACCTGCCGAGCACGCCGGAACCACCTGCTCGACTCGCAGGACCCATGTGCCAGACACGCCAAAATGAACTGCCGGCTACACCAGAACCACTTACCGGACACTCCGGAATAACCTGCCCGGCATGCCAGAACCACCTCTCAGAAGTGCCAGAAGCACGTGCTGGACATGCCGGAACAACCTATTGGACAGAACGGAACAACCTGCCGGACACACCAAAATCACCTGCGGGCTACGCCAGAACCACTTGGAGGACTCTCCGGGAAAACCTGCCGGGCATGCTGGAACCACCTCTCAGACGTGCCTGAACCACGTGGCAGACACTACGGAAACGCACGTCGGGCCGGCCGTAACCACCTCTCAGACGTGCCAGAACCTCATGCCGGACACCCCAGAACCACCTGCTGGACAGACCAGAAACACCTGCCGGACACGCCGGAACCACATGTTCGACTCGCTGGAACCACATTCTGGACATGGCAAAATCACCTGCCGCCTATGCCAGAACCGCTTGGCGAACACTCCGGAATCACCTGTCAGGCATGCCGGAACCACCTCTCAGACCTGCCAGAACCACATGCCAATGACACCGGAAGCACCTGCCGAGCATGCCGGAAGCACCTGCTCGACTCGCCAGAACCACCTGTCGGACACGCCAAAATCACCTGCCGGCTACGCCACAGCCAGTTGGTGAACACTCCGGAAACACCTGCCGGGCTGGCTGGAACCACCTGCCAGTCACGCCAACATCACCTGCCAGCTACGCCAGAACCACTTGGCGGAGACTCCAGAAACACCTGTTGGGCCAGCCAGAACCACCTCTCAGACGTGCCAGAACCATGTGCCTGAGATGCTGGAACCACACCCCGAACAGACCGAAACCACCTGCCAGACCCAACTGAACCACCTGCTAAGCACGCAGGAACAACCTGCTCGCCTCGCCGGAACCACATGCCGGGCGCAGCGGAAGCACCTGCCGAGCGCGCCGGAGCCACCTGCTCGCCTCGCCGGAACCACCTGCCCGGCGCGCCGGAGCCACCTGCTCGCCTCGCCGGAACCACCTGCCAGGCCCAGCAGAAGCACCTGCCGGGCGCGCCGGAGCCACCTGCTGGCCTCGCCGGAACCACCTGCCGGGCCCAGCGGAAGCACCTGCCGGGCGCGCCGGAGCCACCTGCTCGGCTCGCCGGAACCACCTGCCGGTCCCTAACCCTAACCCTAACCCTAACCCTATCCCCAAACCCTAACCCTAACCCTAACCCCTAACCCTAAGCCTAACCCTAAACCCTAACCCAACCGTAACCCTAACCCTAACCCTACCCCTAACCCTAACCCCTAACCCCAAACCCTAAACCCTAACCCTAACCGTAACCCTAACCCTATCCCTAACCCTAACCTGACGGACAGGCTGGAACCAGCTGCTCAACTCGCCAGAACCACCTGCCAGACATGCCAGAACCACCTGCCGAGCACGCCGGAGCCACCTGCTGGACTCACCAGAACCACCTGCCTGACAGGCCAAAATCAACAGCTGGCTATGAGAGAACCACTTGGCAGACAATCCGCAATAACCTGCCAGGCATGCAGGAACCACCTCTCAGACGTAAGAGAACCACGTGCCGGACACGCTGGAACCACATCCTGGACAGACTGGAACCACCTGCCGGACATGCCTGGACCACCTGCCGAGCACGCCGGAACCACCTGCTCGACTCGCAGGACCCATGTGCCAGACACGCCAAAATGAACTGCCGGCTACACCAGAACCACTTACCGGACACTCCGGAATAACCTGCCCGGCATGCCAGAACCACCTCTCAGAAGTGCCAGAAGCACGTGCTGGACATGCCGGAACAACCTATCGGACAGAACGGAACAACCTGCCGGACACAGCAAAATCACCTGCGGGCTACGCCAGAACCACTTGGAGGACTCTTCGGGAAAACCTGCCGGGCATGCTGGAACCACCTCTCAGACGTGCCTGAACCACGTGGCGGACACTCCGGAAACGCACGTCGGGCCGGCCGGAACCACCTCTCAGACGTGCCAGAACCTCATGCCGGACACCCCAGAACCACCTGCTGGACAGACCGGAAACACCTGCCGGACACGCCGGAACCACATGTTCGACTCGCTGGAACCACATTCTGGACATGGCAAAATCACCTGCCGCCTATGCCAGAACCGCTTGGCGAACACTCCGGAATCACCTGTCAGGCATGCCGGAACCACCTCTCAGACATGGCAGAACCGCATGCCAATGACACCGGAAGCACCTGCCGAGCATGCCGGAAGCACCTGCTCGACTCGCCAGAACCACCTGTCGGACACGCCAAAATCACCTGCCGGCTACGCCACAGCCAGTTGGTGAACACTCCGGAAACACCTGCCGGGCTGGCTGGAACCACCTGCCAGTCACGCCAACATCACCTGCCAGCTACGCCAGAACCACTTGGCGGAGACTCCAGAAACACCTGTTGGGCCAGCCGGAACCACCTCTCAGACATGCCAGAACCATGTGCCTGAGATGCTGGAACCACACCCCAAACAGACCGAAACCACCTGCAAGACCCAACTGAACCACCTGCCAAGCACGCAGGAACAACCTGCTCGCCTCGCCGGAACCACCTGCCGGGCGCAGCGGAAGCACCTGCCGAGCGCGCCGGAGCCACCTGCTCGCCTCGACGGAACCACCTGCCCGGCGCGCCGGAGCCACCTGCTCGCCTCGCCGTAACCACGTGCCGGGCCCTAACCCTAACCCTAACCCTAACCCTATCCCCAAACCCTAACCCTAACCCTAACCCCTAACCCTAAGCCTAACCCTAAACCCTAACCCAACCGTAACCCTAACCCTAACCCTACCCCTAACCCTAACCCCTAACCCCAAACCCTAAACCCTAACCCTAACCGTAACCCTAACCCTATCCCTAACCCTAACCTGACGGACAGGCTGGAACCAGCTGCTCAACTCGCCGGAACCACCTGCCAGACATGCCAGAACCACCTGCCGAGCACGCCGGAGCCACCTGCTGGACTCACCAGAACCACCTGCCTGACAGGCCAAAATCAACAGCTGGCTATGAGAGAACCACCTGGCAGACAATCCGCAATAACCTGCCAGGCATGCAGGAACCACCTCTCAGACGTAAGAGAACCACGTGCCGGACATGCTGGAACCACGTCCTGGACAGACTGGAACCACCTGCCGGACATGCCTGGACCACCTGCCGAGCACGCCGGAACCACCTGCTCGACTCGCAGGACCCATGTGCCAGACACGCCAAAATGAACTGCCGGCTACACCAGAACCACTTACCGGACACTCCGGAATAACCTGCCCGGCATGCCAGAACCACCTCTCAGAAGTGCCAGAAGCAAGTGCTGGACATGCCGGAACAACCTATCGGACAGAACGGAACAACCTGCCGGACACACCAAAATCACCTGCGGGCTACGCCAGAACCACTTGGAGGACTCTCCGGGAAAACCTGCCGGGCATGCTGGAACCACCTCTCAGACGTGCCTGAACCACGTGGCAGACACTACGGAAACGCACGTTGGGCCGGCCGTAACCACCTCTCAGACGTGCCAGAACCTCATGCCGGACACCCCAGAACCACCTGCTGGACAGACCAGAAACACCTGCCGGACACGCCGGAACCACATGTTCGACTCGCTGGAACCACATTCTGGACATGGCAAAATCACCTGCCGCCTATGCCAGAACCGCTTGGCGAACACTCCGGAATCACCTGTCAGGCATGCCGGAACCACCTCTCAGACCTGCCAGAACCACATGCCAATGACACCGGAAGCACCTGCCGAGCATGCCGGAAGCACCTGCTCGACTCGCCAGAACCACCTGTCGGACACGCCAAAATCACCTGCCGGCTACGCCACAGCCAGTTGGTGAACACTCCGGAAACACCTGCCGGGCTGGCTGGAACCACCTGCCAGTCACGCCAACATCACCTGCCAGCTACGCCAGAACCACTTGGCGGAGACTCCAGAAACACCTGTTGGGCCAGCCGGAACCAGCTCTCAGACGTGCCAGAACCTTGTGCCTGAGATGCTGGAACCACACCCCGAACAGACCGAAACCACCTGCCAGACGCAACTGAAGCACCTGCCGAGCACGCAGGAACAACCTGCTCGCCTCGCCGGAACCACCTGCCGGGCGCAGCGGAAGCACCTGCCGAGCGCGCCGGAGCCACCTGCTCGCCTCGCCTTAACCACCTGCCGGGTGCAGCGGAAGCACCTGCCGAGCGCGCCGGAGCCACCTGCTGGCCTCGCCGGGACCACCTGCCGGGCCCAGCGGAAGCACGTGCCAAGCACGCCGGAGCCACCTGCTCGCCTCGCCGGAACTACCTGCCGGGCCCAGCGGAAGCACCTGCCGAGCGCGCCGGAGCCACCTGCTCGCCTCGCCGGAACCACGCGCCGGGCCCCAACCCTAACCCTAACCCTAACCCTATCCCCAAACCCTAACCCTAACCTTAACCCCTAACCCTAAGCCTAACCCTAAACCCTAACCCAACCGTAACCCTAACCCTAACCCTACCCCTAACCCTAACCCCTAACCCCAAACCCTAAACCCTAACCCTAACCGTAACCCTAACCCTATCCCTAACCCTAACCTGACGGACAGGCTGGAACCAGCTGCTCAACTCGCCGGAACCACCTGCCAGACATGCCAGAACCACCTGCCGAGCACGCCGGAGCCACCTGCTGGACTCACCAGAACCACCTGCCTGACAGGCCAAAATCAACAGCTGGCTATGAGAGAACCACCTGGCAGACAATCCGCAATAACCTGCCAGGCATGCAGGAACCACCTCTCAGACGTAAGAGAACCACGTGCCGGACACGCTGGAACCACGTCCTGGACAGACTGGAACCACCTGCCGGACATGCCTGGACCACCTGCCGAGCACGCCGGAACCACCTGCTCGACTCGCAGGACCCATGTGCCAGACACGCCAAAATGAACTGCCGGCTACACCAGAACCACTTACCGGACACTCCGGAATAACCTGCCCGGCATGCCAGAACCACCTCTCAGAAGTGCCAGAAGCACGTGCTGGACATGCCGGAACAACCTATTGGACAGAACGGAACAACCTGCCGGACACACCAAAATCACCTGCGGGCTACGCCAGAACCACTTGGAGGACTCTCCGGGAAAACCTGCCGGGCATGCTGGAACCACCTCTCAGACGTGCCTGAACCACGTGGCAGACACTACGGAAACGCACGTCGGGCCGGCCGTAACCACCTCTCAGACGTGCCAGAACCTCATGCCGGACACCCCAGAACCACCTGCTGGACAGACCAGAAACACCTGCCGGACACGCCGGAACCACATGTTCGACTCGCTGGAACCACATTCTGGACATGGCAAAATCACCTGCCGCCTATGCCAGAACCGCTTGGCGAACACTCCGGAATCACCTGTCAGGCATGCCGGAACCACCTCTCAGACCTGCCAGAACCACATGCCAATGACACCGGAAGCACCTGCCGAGCATGCCGGAAGCACCTGCTCGACTCGCCAGAACCACCTGTCGGACACGCCAAAATCACCTGCCGGCTACGCCACAGCCAGTTGGTGAACACTCCGGAAACACCTGCCGGGCTGGCTGGAACCACCTGCCAGTCACGCCAACATCACCTGCCAGCTACGCCAGAACCACTTGGCGGAGACTCCAGAAACACCTGTTGGGCCAGCCGGAACCACCTCTCAGACGTGCCAGAACCATGTGCCTGAGATGCTGGAACCACACCCCGAACAGACCGAAACCACCTGCCAGACCCAACTGAACCACCTGCCGAGCACGCAGGAACAACCTGCTCGCCTCGCCGGAACCACCTGCCGGGCGCAGCGGAAGCACGTGCCAAGCACGCCGGAGCCACCTGCTCGCCTCGCCGGAACCACCTGCCAGGCCCAGCAGAAGCACCTGCCGGGCGCGCCGGAGCCACCTGCTCGCCTCGCCTTAACCACCTGCCGGGTGCAGCGGAAGCACCTGCCGAGCGCGCCGGAGCCACCTGCTGGCCTCGCCGGAACCACCTGCCGGGCCCAGCGGAAGCACGTGCCAAGCACGCCGGAGCCACCTGCTCGCCTCGCCGGAACTACCTGCCGGGCCCAGCGGAAGCACCTGCCGAGCGCGCCGGAGCCACCTGCTCGCCTCGCCGGAACCACGCGCCGGGCCCCAACCCTAACCCTAACCCTAACCCTATCCCCAAACCCTAACCCTAACCCTAACCCCTAACCCTAAGCCTAACCCTAAACCCTAACCCAACCGTAACCCTAACCCTAACCCTACCCCTAACCCTAACCCCTAACCCCAAACCCTAAACCCTAACCCTAACCGTAACCCTAACCCTATCCCTAACCCTAACCTGACGGACAGGCTGGAACCAGCTGCTCAACTCGCCGGAACCACCTGCCAGACATGCCAGAACCACCTGCCGAGCACGCCGGAGCCACCTGCTGGACTCACCAGAACCACCTGCCTGACAGGCCAAAATCAACAGCTGGCTATGAGAGAACCACCTGGCAGACAATCCGCAATAACCTGCCAGGCATGCAGGAACCACCTCTCAGACGTAAGAGAACCACGTGCCGGACACGCTGGAACCACGTCCTGGACAGACTGGAACCACCTGCCGGACATGCCTGGACCACCTGCCGAGCACGCCGGAACCACCTGCTCGACTCGCAGGACCCATGTGCCAGACACGCCAAAATGAACTGCCGGCTACACCAGAACCACTTACCGGACACTCCGGAATAACCTGCCCGGCATGCCAGAACCACCTCTCAGAAGTGCCAGAAGCACGTGCTGGACATGCCGGAACAACCTATCGGACAGAACGGAACAACCTGCCGGACACACCAAAATCACCTGCGGGCTACACCAGAACCACTTGGAGGACTCTCCGGGAAAACCTGCCGGGCATGCTGGAACCACCTCTCAGACGTGCCTGAACCACGTGGCGGACACTCCGGAAACGCATGTCGGGCCGGCCGGAACCACCTCTCAGACGTGCCAGAACCTCATGCCGGACACCCCAGAACCACCTGCTGGACAGACCGGAAACACCTGCCGGACACGCCGGAACCACATGTTCGACTCGCTGGAACCACATTCTGGACATGGCAAAATCACCTGCCGCCTATGCCAGAACCGCTTGGCGAACACTCCGGAATCACCTGTCAGGCATGCCGGAACCACCTCTCAGACCTGCCAGAACCACATGCCAATGACACCGGAAGCACCTGCCGAGCATGCCGGAAGCACCTGCTCGACTCGCCAGAACCACCTGTCGGACACGCCAAAATCACCTGCCGGCTACGCCACAGCCAGTTGGTGAACACTCCGGAAACACCTGCCGGGCTGGCTGGAACCACCTGCCAGTCACGCCAACATCACCTGCCAGCTACGCCAGAACCACTTGGCGGAGACTCCAGAAACACCTGTTGGGCCAGCCGGAACCACCTCTCAGACGTGCCAGAACCATGTGCCTGAGATGCTGGAACCACACCCCGAACAGACCGAAACCACCTGCCAGACCCAACTGAACCACCTGCCGAGCACGCAGGAACAACCTGCTCGCCTCGCCGGAACCACCTGCCGGGCGCAGCGGAAGCACGTGCCAAGCACGCCGGAGCCACCTGCTCGCCTCGCCGGAACCACCTGCCAGGCCCAGCAGAAGCACCTGCCGGGCGCGCCGGAGCCACCTGCTCGCCTCGCCTTAACCACCTGCCGGGTGCAGCGGAAGCACCTGCCGAGCGCGCCGGAGCCACCTGCTGGCCTCGCCGGAACCACCTGCCGGGCCCAGCGGAAGCACGTGCCAAGCACGCCGGAGCCACCTGCTCGCCTCGCCGGAACTACCTGCCGGGCCCAGCGGAAGCACCTGCCGAGCGCGCCGGAGCCACCTGCTCGCCTCGCCGGAACCACGCGCCGGGCCCCAACCCTAACCCTAACCCTAACCCTATCCCCAAACCCTAACCCTAACCCTAACCCCTAACCCTAAGCCTAACCCTAAACCCTAACCCAACCGTAACCCTAACCCTAACCCTACCCCTAACCCTAACCCCTAACCCCAAACCCTAAACCCTAACCCTAACCGTAACCCTAACCCTATCCCTAACCCTAACCTGACGGACAGGCTGGAACCAGCTGCTCAACTCGCCGGAACCACCTGCCAGACATGCCAGAACCACCTGCCGAGCACGCCGGAGCCACCTGCTGGACTCACCAGAACCACCTGCCTGACAGGCCAAAATCAACAGCTGGCTATGAGAGAACCACCTGGCAGACAATCCGCAATAACCTGCCAGGCATGCAGGAACCACCTCTCAGACGTAAGAGAACCACGTGCCGGACACGCTGGAACCACGTCCTGGACAGACTGGAACCACCTGCCGGACATGCCTGGACCACCTGCCGAGCACGCCGGAACCACCTGCTCGACTCGCAGGACCCATGTGCCAGACACGCCAAAATGAACTGCCGGCTACACCAGAACCACTTACCGGACACTCCGGAATAACCTGCCCGGCATGCCAGAACCACCTCTCAGAAGTGCCAGAAGCACGTGCTGGACATGCCGGAACAACCTATCGGACAGAACGGAACAACCTGCCGGACACAGCAAAATCACCTGCGGGCTACGCCAGAACCACTTGGAGGACTCTCCGGGAAAACCTGCCGGGCATGCTGGAACCACCTCTCAGACGTGCCTGAACCACGTGGCGGACACTCCGGAAACGCATGTCGGGCCGGCCGGAACCACCTCTCAGACGTGCCAGAACCTCATGCCGGACACCCCAGAACCACCTGCTGGACAGACCGGAAACACCTGCCGGACACGCCGGAACCACATGTTCGACTCGCTGGAACCACATTCTGGACATGGCAAAATCACCTGCCGCCTATGCCAGAACCGCTTGGCGAACACTCCGGAATCACCTGTCAGGCATGCCGGAACCACCTCTCAGACCTGCCAGAACCACATGCCAATGACACCGGAAGCACCTGCCGAGCATGCCGGAAGCACCTGCTCGACTCGCCAGAACCACCTGTCGGACACGCCAAAATCACCTGCCGGCTACGCCACAGCCAGTTGGTGAACACTCCGGAAACACCTGCCGGGCTGGCTGGAACCACCTGCCAGTCACGCCAACATCACCTGCCAGCTACGCCAGAACCACTTGGCGGAGACTCCAGAAACACCTGTTGGGCCAGCCGGAACCACCTCTCAGACATGCCAGAACCATGTGCCTGAGATGCTGGAACCACACCCCAAACAGACCGAAACCACCTGCCAGACCCAACTGAACCACCTGCCAAGCACGCAGGAACAACCTGCTCGCCTCGCCGGAACCACCTGCCGGGCGCAGCGGAAGCACCTGCCGAGCGCGCGGGAGCCACCTGCTCGCCTCGACGGAACCACCTGCCCGGCGCGCCGGAGCCACCTGCTCGCCTCGCCGTAACCACGTGCCGGGCCCTAACCCTAACCCTAACCCTAACCCTATCCCCAAACCCTAACCCTAACCCTAACCCCTAACCCTAAGCCTAACCCTAAACCCTAACCCAACCGTAACCCTAACCCTAACCCTACCCCTAACCCTATCCCCTAACCCCAAACCCTAAACCCTAACCCTAACCGTAACCCTAACCCTATCCCTAACCCTAACCTGACGGACAGGCTGGAACCAGCTGCTCAACTCGCCGGAACCACCTGCCAGACATGCCAGAACCACCTGCCGAGCACGCCGGAGCCACCTGCTGGACTCACCAGAACCACCTGCCTGACAGGCCAAAATCAACAGCTGGCTATGAGAGAACCACCTGGCAGACAATCCGCAATAACCTGCCAGGCATGCAGGAACCACCTCTCAGACGTAAGAGAACCACGTGCCGGACACGCTGGAACCACGTCCTGGACAGACTGGAACCACCTGCCGGACATGCCTGGACCACCTGCCGAGCACGCCGGAACCACCTGCTCGACTCGCAGGACCCATGTGCCAGACACGCCAAAATGAACTGCCGGCTACACCAGAACCACTTACCGGACACTCCGGAATAACCTGCCCGGCATGCCAGAACCACCTCTCAGAAGTGCCAGAAGCACGTGCTGGACATGCCGGAACAACCTATCGGACAGAACGGAACAACCTGCCGGACACACCAAAATCACCTGCGGGCTACGCCAGAACCACTTGGAGGACTCTCCGGGAAAACCTGCCGGGCATGCTGGAACCACCTCTCAGACGTGCCTGAACCACGTGGCGGACACTCCGGAAACGCATGTCGGGCCGGCCGGAACCACCTCTCAGACGTGCCAGAACCTCATGCCGGACACCCCAGAACCACCTGCTGGACAGACCGGAAACACCTGCCGGACACGCCGGAACCACATGTTCGACTCGCTGGAACCACATTCTGGACATGGCAAAATCACCTGCCGCCTATGCCAGAACCGCTTGGCGAACACTCCGGAATCACCTGTCAGGCATGCCGGAACCACCTCTCAGACATGCCAGAACCACATGCCAATGACACCGGAAGCACCTGCCGAGCATGCCGGAAGCACCTGCTCGACTCGCCAGAACCACCTGTCGGACACGCCAAAATCACCTGCCGGCTACGCCACAGCCAGTTGGTGAACACTCCGGAAACACCTGCCGGGCTGGCTGGAACCACCTGCCAGTCACGCCAACATCACCTGCCAGCTACGCCAGAACCACTTGGCGGAGACTCCAGAAACACCTGTTGGGCCAGCCGGAACCACCTCTCAGACGTGCCAGAACCATGTGCCTGAGATGCTGGAACCACACCCCGAACAGACCGAAACCACCTGCCAGACGCAACTGAAGCACCTGCCGAGCACGCAGGAACAACCTGCTCGCCTCGCCGGAACCACCTGCCGGGTGCAGCGGAAGAACCTGCCGGGCGCTCCGGAGCCACCTGCTCGCCTCGCCGGAACCACCTGCCGGGCCCAGCGGAAGCACGTGCCAAGCACGCCGGAGCCACCTGCTCGCCTCGCCGGAACCACCTGCCGGGCCCAGCGGAAGCACCTGCCGGGCGCGCCGGAGCCACCTGCTCGCATCGGCGGAACCACGTGCCGGGCCCTAACCCTAACCCTAACCCTAACCCTATCCCCAAACCCTAACCCTAACCCTAACCCCTAACCCTAAGCCTAACCCTAAACCCTAACCCAACCGTAACCCTAACCCTAACCCTACCCCTAACCCTAACCCCTAACCCCAAACCCTAAACCCTAACCCTAACCGTAACCCTAACCCTATCCCTAACCCTAACCTGACGGACAGGCTGGAACCAGCTGCTCAACTCGCCGGAACCACCTGCCAGACATGCCAGAACCACCTGCCGAGCACGCCGGAGCCACCTGCTGGACTCACCAGAACCACCTGCCTGACAGGCCAAAATCAACAGCTGGCTATGAGAGAACCACCTGGCAGACAATCCGCAATAACCTGCCAGGCATGCAGGAACCACCTCTCAGACGTAAGAGAACCACGTGCCGGACACGCTGGAACCACGTCCTGGACAGACTGGAACCACCTGCCGGACATGCCTGGACCACCTGCCGAGCACGCCGGAACCACCTGCTCGACTCGCAGGACCCATGTGCCAGACACGCCAAAATGAACTGCCGGCTACACCAGAACCACTTACCGGACACTCCGGAATAACCTGCCCGGCATGCCAGAACCACCTCTCAGAAGTGCCAGAAGCACGTGCTGGACATGCCGGAACAACCTATCGGACAGAACGGAACAACCTGCCAGACACACCAAAATCACCTGCGGGCTACGCCAGAACCACTTGGAGGACTCTCCGGGAAAACCTGCCGGGCATGCTGGAACCACCTCTCAGACGTGCCTGAACCACGTGGCGGACACTCCGGAAACGCATGTCGGGCCGGCCGGAACCACCTCTCAGACGTGCCAGAACCTCATGCCGGACACCCCAGAACCACCTGCTGGACAGACCGGAAACACCTGCCGGACACGCCGGAACCACATGTTCGACTCGCTGGAACCACATTCTGGACATGGCAAAATCACCTGCCGCCTATGCCAGAACCGCTTGGCGAACACTCCGGAATCACCTGTCAGGCATGCCGGAACCACCTCTCAGACATGCCAGAACCACATGCCAATGACACCGGAAGCACCTGCCGAGCATGCCGGAAGCACCTGCTCGACTCGCCAGAACCACCTGTCGGACACGCCAAAATCACCTGCCGGCTACGCCACAGCCAGTTGGTGAACACTCCGGAAACACCTGCCGGGCTGGCTGGAACCACCTGCCAGTCACGCCAACATCACCTGCCAGCTACGCCAGAACCACTTGGCGGAGACTCCAGAAACACCTGTTGGGCCAGCCGGAACCACCTCTCAGACGTGCCAGAACCATGTGCCTGAGATGCTGGAACCACACCCCGAACAGACCGAAACCACCTGCCAGACGCAACTGAAGCACCTGCCGAGCACGCAGGAACAACCTGCTCGCCTCGCCGGAACCACCTGCCGGGCGCAGCGGAAGCACCTGCCGAGCGCGCCGGAGCCACCTGCTCGCCTCGCCGGAACCACCTGCCGGGTGCAGCGGAAGCACGTGCCGGGCGCGCCGGAGCCACCTGCTCGCCTCGCCGGAACCACCTGCCGGGCCCAGCGGAAGCACGTGCCAAGCACGCCGGAGCCACCTGCTCGCCTCGCCGGAACCACCTGCCGGGCCCAGCGGAAGCACCTGCCGGGCGCGCCGGAGCCACCTGCTCGCATCGGCGGAACCACGTGCCGGGCCCTAACCCTAACACTAACCCTAACCCTATCCCCAAACCCTAACCCTAACCCTAACCCCTAACCCTAAGCCTAACCCTAAACCCTAACCCAACCGTAACCCTAACCCTAACTCTACCCCTAACCCTAACCCCTAACCCCAAACCCTAAACCCTAACCCTAACCGTAACCCTAACCCTATCCCTAACCCTAACCTGACGGACAGGCTGGAACCAGCTGCTCAACTCGCCGGAACCACCTGCCAGACATGCCAGAACCACCTGCCGAGCACGCCGGAGCCACCTGCTGGACTCACCAGAACCACCTGCCTGACAGGCCAAAATCAACAGCTGGCTATGAGAGAACCACCTGGCAGACAATCCGCAATAACCTGCCAGGCATGCAGGAACCACCTCTCAGACGTAAGAGAACCACGTGCCGGACACGCTGGAACCACGTCCTGGACAGACTGGAACCACCTGCCGGACATGCCTGGACCACCTGCCGAGCACGCCGGAACCACCTGCTCGACTCGCAGGACCCATGTGCCAGACACGCCAAAATGAACTGCCGGCTACACCAGAACCACTTACCGGACACTCCGGAATAACCTGCCCGGCATGCCAGAACCACCTCTCAGAAGTGCCAGAAGCACGTGCTGGACATGCCGGAACAACCTATCGGACAGAACGGAACAACCTGCCGGACACAGCAAAATCACCTGCAGGCTACGCCAGAACCACTTGGAGGACTCTCCGGGAAAACCTGCCGGGCATGCTGGAACCACCTCTCAGACGTGCCTGAACCACGTGGCGGACACTCCGGAAACGCATGTCGGGCCGGCCGGAACCACCTCTCAGACGTGCCAGAACCTCATGCCGGACACCCCAGAACCACCTGCTGGACAGACCGGAAACACCTGCCGGACACGCCGGAACCACATGTTCGACTCGCTGGAACCACATTCTGGACATGGCAAAATCACCTGCCGCCTATGCCAGAACCGCTTGGCGAACACTCCGGAATCACCTGTCAGGCATGCCGGAACCACCTCTCAGACCTGCCAGAACCACATGCCAATGACACCGGAAGCACCTGCCGAGCATGCCGGAAGCACCTGCTCGACTCGCCAGAACCACCTGTCGGACACGCCAAAATCACCTGCCGGCTACGCCACAGCCAGTTGGTGAACACTCCGGAAACACCTGCCGGGCTGGCTGGAACCACCTGCCAGTCACGCCAACATCACCTGCCAGCTACGCCAGAACCACTTGGCGGAGACTCCAGAAACACCTGTTGGGCCAGCCGGAACCACCTCTCAGACGTGCCAGAACCATGTGCCTGAGATGCTGGAACCACACCCCGAACAGACCGAAACCACCTGCCAGACCCAACTGAACCACCTGCCGAGCACGCAGGAACAACCTGCTCGCCTCGCCGGAACCACCTGCCGGGCGCAGCGGAAGCACGTGCCAAGCACGCCGGAGCCACCTGCTCGCCTCGCCGGAACCACCTGCCAGGCCCAGCAGAAGCACCTGCCGGGCGCGCCGGAGCCACCTGCTCGCCTCGCCTTAACCACCTGCCGGGTGCAGCGGAAGCACCTGCCGAGCGCGCCGGAGCCACCTGCTGGCCTCGCCGGAACCACCTGCCGGGCCCAGCGGAAGCACGTGCCAAGCACGCCGGAGCCACCTGCTCGCCTCGCCGGAACTACCTGCCGGGCCCAGCGGAAGCACCTGCCGAGCGCGCCGGAGCCACCTGCTCGCCTCGCCGGAACCACGCGCCGGGCCCCAACCCTAACCCTAACCCTAACCCTATCCCCAAACCCTAACCCTAACCCTAACCCCTAACCCTAAGCCTAACCCTAAACCCTAACCCAACCGTAACCCTAACCCTAACCCTACCCCTAACCCTAACCCCTAACCCCAAACCCTAAACCCTAACCCTAACCGTAACCCTAACCCTATCCCTAACCCTAACCTGACGGACAGGCTGGAACCAGCTGCTCAACTCGCCGGAACCACCTGCCAGACATGCCAGAACCACCTGCCGAGCACGCCGGAGCCACCTGCTGGACTCACCAGAACCACCTGCCTGACAGGCCAAAATCAACAGCTGGCTATGAGAGAACCACCTGGCAGACAATCCGCAATAACCTGCCAGGCATGCAGGAACCACCTCTCAGACGTAAGAGAACCACGTGCCGGACACGCTGGAACCACGTCCTGGACAGACTGGAACCACCTGCCGGACATGCCTGGACCACCTGCCGAGCACGCCGGAACCACCTGCTCGACTCGCAGGACCCATGTGCCAGACACGCCAAAATGAACTGCCGGCTACACCAGAACCACTTACCGGACACTCCGGAATAACCTGCCCGGCATGCCAGAACCACCTCTCAGAAGTGCCAGAAGCACGTGCTGGACATGCCGGAACAACCTATCGGACAGAACGGAACAACCTGCCGGACACAGCAAAATCACCTGCGGGCTACGCCAGAACCACTTGGAGGACTCTCCGGGAAAACCTGCCGGGCATGCTGGAACCACCTCTCAGACGTGCCTGAACCACGTGGCGGACACTCCGGAAACGCATGTCGGGCCGGCCGGAACCACCTCTCAGACGTGCCAGAACCTCATGCCGGACACCCCAGAACCACCTGCTGGACAGACCGGAAACACCTGCCGGACACGCCGGAACCACATGTTCGACTCGCTGGAACCACATTCTGGACATGGCAAAATCACCTGCCGCCTATGCCAGAACCGCTTGGCGAACACTCCGGAATCACCTGTCAGGCATGCCGGAACCACCTCTCAGACCTGCCAGAACCACATGCCAATGACACCGGAAGCACCTGCCGAGCATGCCGGAAGCACCTGCTCGACTCGCCAGAACCACCTGTCGGACACGCCAAAATCACCTGCCGGCTACGCCACAGCCAGTTGGTGAACACTCCGGAAACACCTGCCGGGCTGGCTGGAACCACCTGCCAGTCACGCCAACATCACCTGCCAGCTACGCCAGAACCACTTGGCGGAGACTCCAGAAACACCTGTTGGGCCAGCCGGAACCACCTCTCAGACATGCCAGAACCATGTGCCTGAGATGCTGGAACCACACCCCAAACAGACCGAAACCACCTGCCAGACCCAACTGAACCACCTGCCAAGCACGCAGGAACAACCTGCTCGCCTCGCCGGAACCACCTGCCGGGCGCAGCGGAAGCACCTGCCGAGCGCGCCGGAGCCACCTGCTCGCCTCGACGGAACCACCTGCCCGGCGCGCCGGAGCCACCTGCTCGCCTCGCCGTAACCACGTGCCGGGCCCTAACCCTAACCCTAACCCTAACCCTATCCCCAAACCCTAACCCTAACCCTAACCCCTAACCCTAAGCCTAACCCTAAACCCTAACCCAACCGTAACCCTAACCCTAACCCTACCCCTAACCCTATCCCCTAACCCCAAACCCTAAACCCTAACCCTAACCGTAACCCTAACCCTATCCCTAACCCTAACCTGACGGACAGGCTGGAACCAGCTGCTCAACTCGCCGGAACCACCTGCCAGACATGCCAGAACCACCTGCCGAGCACGCCGGAGCCACCTGCTGGACTCACCAGAACCACCTGCCTGACAGGCCAAAATCAACAGCTGGCTATGAGAGAACCACCTGGCAGACAATCCGCAATAACCTGCCAGGCATGCAGGAACCACCTCTCAGACGTAAGAGAACCACGTGCCGGACACGCTGGAACCACGTCCTGGACAGACTGGAACCACCTGCCGGACATGCCTGGACCACCTGCCGAGCACGCCGGAACCACCTGCTCGACTCGCAGGACCCATGTGCCAGACACGCCAAAATGAACTGCCGGCTACACCAGAACCACTTACCGGACACTCCGGAATAACCTGCCCGGCATGCCAGAACCACCTCTCAGAAGTGCCAGAAGCACGTGCTGGACATGCCGGAACAACCTATCGGACAGAACGGAACAACCTGCCGGACACAGCAAAATCACCTGCGGGCTACGCCAGAACCACTTGGAGGACTCTCCGGGAAAACCTGCCGGGCATGCTGGAACCACCTCTCAGACGTGCCTGAACCACGTGGCGGACACTCCGGAAACGCATGTCGGGCCGGCCGGAACCACCTCTCAGACGTGCCAGAACCTCATGCCGGACACCCCAGAACCACCTGCTGGACAGACCGGAAACACCTGCCGGACACGCCGGAACCACATGTTCGACTCGCTGGAACCACATTCTGGACATGGCAAAATCACCTGCCGCCTATGCCAGAACCGCTTGGCGAACACTCCGGAATCACCTGTCAGGCATGCCGGAACCACCTCTCAGACATGCCAGAACCACATGCCAATGACACCGGAAGCACCTGCCGAGCATGCCGGAAGCACCTGCTCGACTCGCCAGAACCACCTGTCGGACACGCCAAAATCACCTGCCGGCTACGCCACAGCCAGTTGGTGAACACTCCGGAAACACCTGCCGGGCTGGCTGGAACCACCTGCCAGTCACGCCAACATCACCTGCCAGCTACGCCAGAACCACTTGGCGGAGACTCCAGAAACACCTGTTGGGCCAGCCGGAACCACCTCTCAGACGTGCCAGAACCATGTGCCTGAGATGCTGGAACCACACCCCGAACAGACCGAAACCACCTGCCAGACGCAACTGAAGCACCTGCCGAGCACGCAGGAACAACCTGCTCGCCTCGCCGGAACCACCTGCCGGGTGCAGCGGAAGAACCTGCCGGGCGCTCCGGAGCCACCTGCTCGCCTCGCCGGAACCACCTGCCGGGCCCAGCGGAAGCACGTGCCAAGCACGCCGGAGCCACCTGCTCGCCTCGCCGGAACCACCTGCCGGGCCCAGCGGAAGCACCTGCCGGGCGCGCCGGAGCCACCTGCTCGCATCGGCGGAACCACGTGCCGGGCCCTAACCCTAACCCTAACCCTAACCCTATCCCCAAACCCTAACCCTAACCCTAACCCCTAACCCTAAGCCTAACCCTAAACCCTAACCCAACCGTAACCCTAACCCTAACCCTACCCCTAACCCTAACCCCTAACCCCAAACCCTAAACCCTAACCCTAACCGTAACCCTAACCCTATCCCTAACCCTAACCTGACGGACAGGCTGGAACCAGCTGCTCAACTCGCCGGAACCACCTGCCAGACATGCCAGAACCACCTGCCGAGCACGCCGGAGCCACCTGCTGGACTCACCAGAACCACCTGCCTGACAGGCCAAAATCAACAGCTGGCTATGAGAGAACCACCTGGCAGACAATCCGCAATAACCTGCCAGGCATGCAGGAACCACCTCTCAGACGTAAGAGAACCACGTGCCGGACACGCTGGAACCACGTCCTGGACAGACTGGAACCACCTGCCGGACATGCCTGGACCACCTGCCGAGCACGCCGGAACCACCTGCTCGACTCGCAGGACCCATGTGCCAGACACGCCAAAATGAACTGCCGGCTACACCAGAACCACTTACCGGACACTCCGGAATAACCTGCCCGGCATGCCAGAACCACCTCTCAGAAGTGCCAGAAGCACGTGCTGGACATGCCGGAACAACCTATCGGACAGAACGGAACAACCTGCCGGACACAGCAAAATCACCTGCGGGCTACGCCAGAACCACTTGGAGGACTCTCCGGGAAAACCTGCCGGGCATGCTGGAACCACCTCTCAGACGTGCCTGAACCACGTGGCGGACACTCCGGAAACGCATGTCGGGCCGGCCGGAACCACCTCTCAGACGTGCCAGAACCTCATGCCGGACACCCCAGAACCACCTGCTGGACAGACCGGAAACACCTGCCGGACACGCCGGAACCACATGTTCGACTCGCTGGAACCACATTCTGGACATGGCAAAATCACCTGCCGCCTATGCCAGAACCGCTTGGCGAACACTCCGGAATCACCTGTCAGGCATGCCGGAACCACCTCTCAGACCTGCCAGAACCACATGCCAATGACACCGGAAGCACCTGCCGAGCATGCCGGAAGCACCTGCTCGACTCGCCAGAACCACCTGTCGGACACGCCAAAATCACCTGCCGGCTACGCCACAGCCAGTTGGTGAACACTCCGGAAACACCTGCCGGGCTGGCTGGAACCACCTGCCAGTCACGCCAACATCACCTGCCAGCTACGCCAGAACCACTTGGCGGAGACTCCAGAAACACCTGTTGGGCCAGCCGGAACCACCTCTCAGACATGCCAGAACCATGTGCCTGAGATGCTGGAACCACACCCCAAACAGACCGAAACCACCTGCCAGACCCAACTGAACCACCTGCCAAGCACGCAGGAACAACCTGCTCGCCTCGCCGGAACCACCTGCCGGGCGCAGCGGAAGCACCTGCCGAGCGCGCCGGAGCCACCTGCTCGCCTCGACGGAACCACCTGCCCGGCGCGCCGGAGCCACCTGCTCGCCTCGCCGTAACCACGTGCCGGGCCCTAACCCTAACCCTAACCCTAACCCTATCCCCAAACCCTAACCCTAACCCTAACCCCTAACCCTAAGCCTAACCCTAAACCCTAACCCAACCGTAACCCTAACCCTAACCCTACCCCTAACCCTATCCCCTAACCCCAAACCCTAAACCCTAACCCTAACCGTAACCCTAACCCTATCCCTAACCCTAACCTGACGGACAGGCTGGAACCAGCTGCTCAACTCGCCGGAACCACCTGCCAGACATGCCAGAACCACCTGCCGAGCACGCCGGAGCCACCTGCTGGACTCACCAGAACCACCTGCCTGACAGGCCAAAATCAACAGCTGGCTATGAGAGAACCACCTGGCAGACAATCCGCAATAACCTGCCAGGCATGCAGGAACCACCTCTCAGACGTAAGAGAACCACGTGCCGGACACGCTGGAACCACGTCCTGGACAGACTGGAACCACCTGCCGGACATGCCTGGACCACCTGCCGAGCACGCCGGAACCACCTGCTCGACTCGCAGGACCCATGTGCCAGACACGCCAAAATGAACTGCCGGCTACACCAGAACCACTTACCGGACACTCCGGAATAACCTGCCCGGCATGCCAGAACCACCTCTCAGAAGTGCCAGAAGCACGTGCTGGACATGCCGGAACAACCTATCGGACAGAACGGAACAACCTGCCGGACACACCAAAATCACCTGCGGGCTACGCCAGAACCACTTGGAGGACTCTCCGGGAAAACCTGCCGGGCATGCTGGAACCACCTCTCAGACGTGCCTGAACCACGTGGCGGACACTCCGGAAACGCATGTCGGGCCGGCCGGAACCACCTCTCAGACGTGCCAGAACCTCATGCCGGACACCCCAGAACCACCTGCTGGACAGACCGGAAACACCTGCCGGACACGCCGGAACCACATGTTCGACTCGCTGGAACCACATTCTGGACATGGCAAAATCACCTGCCGCCTATGCCAGAACCGCTTGGCGAACACTCCGGAATCACCTGTCAGGCATGCCGGAACCACCTCTCAGACATGCCAGAACCACATGCCAATGACACCGGAAGCACCTGCCGAGCATGCCGGAAGCACCTGCTCGACTCGCCAGAACCACCTGTCGGACACGCCAAAATCACCTGCCGGCTACGCCACAGCCAGTTGGTGAACACTCCGGAAACACCTGCCGGGCTGGCTGGAACCACCTGCCAGTCACGCCAACATCACCTGCCAGCTACGCCAGAACCACTTGGCGGAGACTCCAGAAACACCTGTTGGGCCAGCCGGAACCACCTCTCAGACGTGCCAGAACCATGTGCCTGAGATGCTGGAACCACACCCCGAACAGACCGAAACCACCTGCCAGACGCAACTGAAGCACCTGCCGAGCACGCAGGAACAACCTGCTCGCCTCGCCGGAACCACCTGCCGGGTGCAGCGGAAGAACCTGCCGGGCGCTCCGGAGCCACCTGCTCGCCTCGCCGGAACCACCTGCCGGGCCCAGCGGAAGCACGTGCCAAGCACGCCGGAGCCACCTGCTCGCCTCGCCGGAACCACCTGCCGGGCCCAGCGGAAGCACCTGCCGGGCGCGCCGGAGCCACCTGCTCGCATCGGCGGAACCACGTGCCGGGCCCTAACCCTAACCCTAACCCTAACCCTATCCCCAAACCCTAACCCTAACCCTAACCCCTAACCCTAAGCCTAACCCTAAACCCTAACCCAACCGTAACCCTAACCCTAACCCTACCCCTAACCCTAACCCCTAACCCCAAACCCTAAACCCTAACCCTAACCGTAACCCTAACCCTATCCCTAACCCTAACCTGACGGACAGGCTGGAACCAGCTGCTCAACTCGCCGGAACCACCTGCCAGACATGCCAGAACCACCTGCCGAGCACGCCGGAGCCACCTGCTGGACTCACCAGAACCACCTGCCTGACAGGCCAAAATCAACAGCTGGCTATGAGAGAACCACCTGGCAGACAATCCGCAATAACCTGCCAGGCATGCAGGAACCACCTCTCAGACGTAAGAGAACCACGTGCCGGACACGCTGGAACCACGTCCTGGACAGACTGGAACCACCTGCCGGACATGCCTGGACCACCTGCCGAGCACGCCGGAACCACCTGCTCGACTCGCAGGACCCATGTGCCAGACACGCCAAAATGAACTGCCGGCTACACCAGAACCACTTACCGGACACTCCGGAATAACCTGCCCGGCATGCCAGAACCACCTCTCAGAAGTGCCAGAAGCACGTGCTGGACATGCCGGAACAACCTATCGGACAGAACGGAACAACCTGCCGGACACACCAAAATCACCTGCGGGCTACGCCAGAACCACTTGGAGGACTCTCCGGAAAAACCTGCCGGGCATGCTGGAACCACCTCTCAGACGTGCCTGAACCACGTGGCGGACACTCCGGAAACGCATGTCGGGCCGGCCGGAACCACCTCTCAGACGTGCCAGAACCTCATGCCGGACACCCCAGAACCACCTGCTGGACAGACCGGAAACACCTGCCGGACACGCCGGAACCACATGTTCGACTCGCTGGAACCACATTCTGGACATGGCAAAATCACCTGCCGCCTATGCCAGAACCGCTTGGCGAACACTCCGGAATCACCTGTCAGGCATGCCGGAACCACCTCTCAGACATGCCAGAACCACATGCCAATGACACCGGAAGAACCTGCCGAGGATGCCGGAAGCACCTGCTCGACTCGCCAGAACCACCTGTCGGACACGCCAAAATCACCTGCCGGCTACGCCACAGCCAGTTGGTGAACACTCCGGAAACACCTGCCGGGCTGGCTGGAACCACCTGCCAGTCACGCCAACATCACCTGCCAGCTACGCCAGAACCACTTGGCGGAGACTCCAGAAACACCTGTTGGGCCAGCCGGAACCACCTCTCAGACGTGCCAGAACCATGTGCCTGAGATGCTGGAACCACACCCCGAACAGACCGAAACCACCTGCCAGACCCAACTGAACCACCTGCTAAGCACGCAGGAACAACCTGCTCGCCTCGCCGGAACCACCTGCCGGGCGCAGCGGAAGCACCTGCCGAGCGCGCCGGAGCCACCTGCTCGCCTCGACGGAACCACCTGCCCGGCGCGCCGGAGCCACCTGCTCGCCTCGCCGGAACCACGTGCCGGGCCCTAACCCTAACCCTAACCCTAACCCTATCCCCAAACCCTAACCCTAACCCTAACCCCTAACCCTAAGCCTAACCCTAAACCCTAACCCAACCGTAACCCTAACCCTAACCCTACCCCTAACCCTAACCCCTAACCCCAGACCCTAAACCCTAACCCTAACCGTAACCCTAACCCTATCCCTAACCCTAACCTGACGGACAGGCTGGAACCAGCTGCTCAACTCGCCGGAACCACCTGCCAGACATGCCGGAACCACCTGCCGAGCACGCCGGAGCCACCTGCTGGACTCACCAGAACCACCTGCCTGACAGGCCAAAATCAACAGCTGGCTATGAGAGAACCACCTGGCAGACAATCCGCAATAACCTGCCAGGCATGCAGGAACCACCTCTCAGACGTAAGAGAACCACGTGCCGGACACGCTGGAACCACGTCCTGGACAGACTGGAACCACCTGCCGGACATGCCTGGACCACCTGCCGAGCACGCCGGAACCACCTGCTCGACTCGCAGGACCCATGTGCCAGACACGCCAAAATGAACTGCCGGCTACACCAGAACCACTTACCGGACACTCCGGAATAACCTGCCCGGCATGCCAGAACCACCTCTCAGAAGTGCCAGAAGCACGTGCTGGACATGCCGGAACAACCTATCGGACAGAACGGAACAACCTGCCGGACACACCAAAATCACCTGCGGGCTACACCAGAACCACTTGGAGGACTCTCCGGGAAAACCTGCCGGGCATGCTGGAACCACCTCTCAGACGTGCCTGAACCACGTGGCGGACACTCCGGAAACGCATGTCGGGCCGGCCGGAACCACCTCTCAGACGTGCCAGAACCTCATGCCGGACACCCCAGAACCACCTGCTGGACAGACCGGAAACACCTGCCGGACACGCCGGAACCACATGTTCGACTCGCTGGAACCACATTCTGGACATGGCAAAATCACCTGCCGCCTATGCCAGAACCGCTTGGCGAACACTCCGGAATCACCTGTCAGGCATGCCGGAACCACCTCTCAGACATGCCAGAACCACATGCCAATGACACCGGAAGCACCTGCCGAGCATGCCGGAAGCACCTGCTCGACTCGCCAGAACCACCTGTCGGACACGCCAAAATCACCTGCCGGCTACGCCACAGCCAGTTGGTGAACACTCCGGAAACACCTGCTGGGTGGCTGGAACCACCTGCCAGTCACGCCAACATCACCTGCCAGCTACGCCAGAACCACTTGGCGGAGACTCCAGAAACACCTGTTGGGCCAGCCGGAACCACCTCTCAGACGTGCCAGAACCATGTGCCTGAGATGCTGGAACCACACCCCGAACAGACCGAAACCACCTGCCAGACGCAACTGAAGCACCTGCCGAGCACGCAGGAACAACCTGCTCGCCTCGCCGGAACCACCTGCCGGGCGCAGCGGAAGCACCTGCCGAGCGCGCCGGAGCCACCTGCTCGCCTCGCCGGAACCACCTGCCGGGTGCAGCGGAAGCACCTGCCGGGCGCGCCGGAGCCACCTGCTCGCCTCGCCGGAACCACCTGCCGGGCCCAGCGGAAGCACGTGCCAAGCACGCCGGAGCCACCTGCTCGCCTCGCCGGAACCACCTGCCGGGCCCAGCGGAAGCACCTGCCGGGCGCGCCGGAGCCACCTGCTCGCATCGGCGGAACCACGTGCCGGGCCCTAACCCTAACACTAACCCTAACCCTATCCCCAAACCCTAACCCTAACCCTAACCCCTAACCCTAAGCCTAACCCTAAACCCTAACCCAACCGTAACCCTAACCCTAACCCTACCCCTAACCCTAACCCCTAACCCCAAACCCTAAACCCTAACCCTAACCGTAACCCTAACCCTATCCCTAACCCTAACCTGACGGACAGGCTGGAACCAGCTGCTCAACTCGCCGGAACCACCTGCCAGACATGCCAGAACCACCTGCCGAGCACGCCGGAGCCACCTGCTGGACTCACCAGAACCACCTGCCTGACAGGCCAAAATCAACAGCTGGCTATGAGAGAACCACCTGGCAGACAATCCGCAATAACCTGCCAGGCATGCAGGAACCACCTCTCAGACGTAAGAGAACCACGTGCCGGACACGCTGGAACCACGTCCTGGACAGACTGGAACCACCTGCCGGACATGCCTGGACCACCTGCCGAGCACGCCGGAACCACCTGCTCGACTCGCAGGACCCATGTGCCAGACACGCCAAAATGAACTGCCGGCTACACCAGAACCACTTACCGGACACTCCGGAATAACCTGCCCGGCATGCCAGAACCACCTCTCAGAAGTGCCAGAAGCACGTGCTGGACATGCCGGAACAACCTATCGGACAGAACGGAACAACCTGCCGGACACACCAAAATCACCTGCGGGCTACGCCAGAACCACTTGGAGGACTCTCCGGGAAAACCTGCCGGGCATGCTGGAACCACCTCTCAGACGTGCCTGAACCACGTGGCGGACACTCCGGAAACGCATGTCGGGCCGGCCGGAACCACCTCTCAGACGTGCCAGAACCTCATGCCGGACACCCCAGAACCACCTGCTGGACAGACCGGAAACACCTGCCGGACACGCCGGAACCACATGTTCGACTCGCTGGAACCACATTCTGGACATGGCAAAATCACCTGCCGCCTATGCCAGAACCGCTTGGCGAACACTCCGGAATCACCTGTCAGGCATGCCGGAACCACCTCTCAGACATGCCAGAACCACATGCCAATGACACCGGAAGAACCTGCCGAGGATGCCGGAAGCACCTGCTCGACTCGCCAGAACCACCTGTCGGACACGCCAAAATCACCTGCCGGCTACGCCACAGCCAGTTGGTGAACACTCCGGAAACACCTGCCGGGCTGGCTGGAACCACCTGCCAGTCACGCCAACATCACCTGCCAGCTACGCCAGAACCACTTGGCGGAGACTCCAGAAACACCTGTTGGGCCAGCCGGAACCACCTCTCAGACGTGCCAGAACCATCTGCCTGAGATGCTGGAACCACACCCCGAACAGACCGAAACCACCTGCCAGACCCAACTGAACCACCTGCTAAGCACGCAGGAACAACCTGCTCGCCTCGCCGGAACCACCTGCCGGGCGCAGCGGAAGCACCTGCCGAGCGCACCGGAGCCACCTGCTCGCCTCGACGGAACCACCTGCCCGGCGCGCCGGAGCCACCTGCTCGCCTCGCCGGAACCACGTGCCGGGCCCTAACCCTAACCCTAACCCTAACCCTATCCCCAAACCCTAACCCTAACCCTAACCCCTAACCCTAAGCCTAACCCTAAACCCTAACCCAACCGTAACCCTAACCCTAACCCTACCCCTAACCCTAACCCCTAACCCCAAACCCTAAACCCTAACCCTAACCGTACCCCTAACCCTATCCCTAACCCTAACCTGACGGACAGGCTGGAACCAGCTGCTCAACTCGCCGGAACCACCTGCCAGACATGCCAGAACCACCTGCCGAGCACGCCGGAGCCACCTGCTGGACTCACCAGAACCACCTGCCTGACAGGCCAAAATCAACAGCTGGCTATGAGAGAACCACCTGGCAGACAATCCGCAATAACCTGCCAGGCATGCAGGAACCACCTCTCAGACGTAAGAGAACCACGTGCCGGACACGCTGGAACCACGTCCTGGACAGACTGGAACCACCTGCCGGACATGCCTGGACCACCTGCCGAGCACGCCGGAACCACCTGCTCGACTCGCAGGACCCATGTGCCAGACACGCCAAAATGAACTGCCGGCTACACCAGAACCACTTACCGGACACTCCGGAATAACCTGCCCGGCATGCCAGAACCACCTCTCAGAAGTGCCAGAAGCACGTGCTGGACATGCCGGAACAACCTATCGGACAGAACGGAACAACCTGCCGGACACACCAAAATCACCTGCGGGCTACGCCAGAACCACTTGGAGGACTCTCCGGGAAAACCTGCCGGGCATGCTGGAACCACCTCTCAGACGTGCCTGAACCACGTGGCGGACACTCCGGAAACGCATGTCGGGCCGGCCGGAACCACCTCTCAGACGTGCCAGAACCTCATGCCGGACACCCCAGAACCACCTGCTGGACAGACCGGAAACACCTGCCGGACACGCCGGAACCACATGTTCGACTCGCTGGAACCACATTCTGGACATGGCAAAATCACCTGCCGCCTATGCCAGAACCGCTTGGCGAACACTCCGGAATCACCTGTCAGGCATGCCGGAACCACCTCTCAGACATGCCAGAACCACATGCCAATGACACCGGAAGCACCTGCCGAGCATGCCGGAAGCACCTGCTCGACTCGCCAGAACCACCTGTCGGACACGCCAAAATCACCTGCCGGCTACGCCACAGCCAGTTGGTGAACACTCCGGAAACACCTGCCGGGCTGGCTGGAACCACCTGCCAGTCACGCCAACATCACCTGCCAGCTACGCCAGAACCACTTGGCGGAGACTCCAGAAACACCTGTTGGGCCAGCCGGAACCACCTCTCAGACGTGCCAGAACCATGTGCCTGAGATGCTGGAACCACACCCCGAACAGACCGAAACCACCTGCCAGACCCAACTGAACCACCTGCCTAGCACGCAGGAACAACCTGCTCGCCTCGCTGGAACCACCTGCCGGGCGCAGCGGAAGCACCTGCCGAGCACGCCGGAGCCACCTGCTCGCCTCGCCGGAACCACCTGCCGGGCCGAGCGGAAGCACCTGCCGGGCGCGCCGGAGCCACCTCCTCGGCTCGCCGGAACCACCTGCCGGGCCCTAACCCTAACCCTAACCCTAACCCTATCCCCAAACCCTAACCCTAACCCTAACCCCTAACCCTAAGCCTAACCCTAAACCCTAACCCAACCGTAACCCTAACCCTAACCCTACCCCTAACCCTAACCCCTAACCCCAAACCCTAAACCCTAACCCTAACCGTAACCCTAACCCTATCCCTAACCCTAACCTGACGGACAGGCTGGAACCAGCTGCTCAACTCGCCGGAACCACCTGCCAGACATGCCAGAACCACCTGCCGAGCACGCCGGAGCCACCTGCTGGACTCACCAGAACCACCTGCCTGACAGGCCAAAATCAACAGCTGGCTATGAGAGAACCACCTGGCAGACAATCCGCAATAACCTGCCAGGCATGCAGGAACCACCTCTCAGACGTAAGAGAACCACGTGCCGGACACGCTGGAACCACGTCCTGGACAGACTGGAACCACCTGCCGGACATGCCTGGACCACCTGCCGAGCACGCCGGAACCACCTGCTCGACTCGCAGGACCCATGTGCCAGACACGCCAAAATGAACTGCCGGCTACACCAGAACCACTTACCGGACACTCCGGAATAACCTGCCCGGCATGCCAGAACCACCTCTCAGAAGTGCCAGAAGCACGTGCTGGACATGCCGGAACAACCTATCGGACAGAACGGAACAACCTGCCGGACACACCAAAATCACCTGCGGGCTACGCCAGAACCACTTGGAGGACTCTCCGGGAAAACCTGCCGGGCATGCTGGAACCACCTCTCAGACGTGCCTGAACCACGTGGCGGACACTCCGGAAACGCATGTCGGGCCGGCCGGAACCACCTCTCAGACGTGCCAGAACCTCATGCCGGACACCCCAGAACCACCTGCTGGACAGACCGGAAACACCTGCCGGACACGCCGGAACCACATGTTCGACTCGCTGGAACCACATTCTGGACATGGCAAAATCACCTGCCGCCTATGCCAGAACCGCTTGGCGAACACTCCGGAATCACCTGTCAGGCATGCCGGAACCACCTCTCAGACATGCCAGAACCACATGCCAATGACACCGGAAGAACCTGCCGAGGATGCCGGAAGCACCTGCTCGACTCGCCAGAACCACCTGTCGGACACGCCAAAATCACCTGCCGGCTACGCCACAGCCAGTTGGTGAACACTCCGGAAACACCTGCCGGGCTGGCTGGAACCACCTGCCAGTCACGCCAACATCACCTGCCAGCTACGCCAGAACCACTTGGCGGAGACTCCAGAAACACCTGTTGGGCCAGCCGGAACCACCTCTCAGACGTGCCAGAACCATCTGCCTGAGATGCTGGAACCACACCCCGAACAGACCGAAACCACCTGCCAGATCCAACTGAACCACCTGCTAAGCACGCAGGAACAACCTGCTCGCCTCGCCGGAACCACCTGCCGGGCGCAGCGGAAGCACCTGCCGAGCGCGCCGGAGCCACCTGCTCGCCTCGACGGAACCACCTGCCCGGCGCGCCGGAGCCACCTGCTCGCCTCGCCGGAACCACGTGCCGGGCCCTAACCCTAACCCTAACCCTAACCCTATCCCCAAACCCTAACCCTAACCCTAACCCCTAACCCTAAGCCTAACCCTAAACCCTAACCCAACCGTAACCCTAACCCTAACCCTACCCCTAACCCTAACCCCTAACCCCAAACCCTAAACCCTAACCCTAACCGTAACCCTAACCCTATCCCTAACCCTAACCTGACGGACAGGCTGGAACCAGCTGCTCAACTCGCCGGAACCACCTGCCAGACATGCCAGAACCACCTGCCGAGCACGCCGGAGCCACCTGCTGGACTCACCAGAACCACCTGCCTGACAGGCCAAAATCAACAGCTGGCTATGAGAGAACCACCTGGCAGACAATCCGCAATAACCTGCCAGGCATGCAGGAACCACCTCTCAGACGTAAGAGAACCACGTGCCGGACACGCTGGAACCACGTCCTGGACAGACTGGAACCACCTGCCGGACATGCCTGGACCACCTGCCGAGCACGCCGGAACCACCTGCTCGACTCGCAGGACCCATGTGCCAGACACGCCAAAATGAACTGCCGGCTACACCAGAACCACTTACCGGACACTCCGGAATAACCTGCCCGGCATGCCAGAACCACCTCTCAGAAGTGCCAGAAGCACGTGCTGGACATGCCGGAACAACCTATCGGACAGAACGGAACAACCTGCCGGACACACCAAAATCACCTGCGGGCTACGCCAGAACCACTTGGAGGACTCTCCGGGAAAACCTGCCGGGCATGCTGGAACCACCTCTCAGACGTGCCTGAACCACGTGGCGGACACTCCGGAAACGCATGTCGGGCCGGCCGGAACCACCTCTCAGACGTGCCAGAACCTCATGCCGGACACCCCAGAACCACCTGCTGGACAGACCGGAAACACCTGCCGGACACGCCGGAACCACATGTTCGACTCGCTGGAACCACATTCTGGACATGGCAAAATCACCTGCCGCCTATGCCAGAACCGCTTGGCGAACACTCCGGAATCACCTGTCAGGCATGCCGGAACCACCTCTCAGACCTGCCAGAACCACATGCCAATGACACCGGAAGAACCTGCCGAGGATGCCGGAAGCACCTGCTCGACTCGCCAGAACCACCTGTCGGACACGCCAAAATCACCTGCTGGCTACGCCACAGCCAGTTGGTGAACACTCCGGAAACACCTGCCGGGCTGGCTGGAACCACCTGCCAGTCACGCCAACATCACCTGCCAGCTACGCCAGAACCACTTGGCGGAGACTCCAGAAACACCTGTTGGGCCAGCCGGAACCACCTCTCAGACGTGCCAGAACCATGTGCCTGAGATGCTGGAACCACACCCCGAACAGACCGAAACCACCTGCCAGACCCAACTGAACCACCTGCCTAGCACGCAGGAACAACCTGCTCGCCTCGCTGGAACCACCTGCCGGGCGCAGCGGAAGCACCTGCCGAGCACGCCGGAGCCACCTGCTCGCCTCGCCGGAACCACCTGCCGGGCCCAGCGGAAGCACCTGCCGGGCGCGCCGGAGCCACCTCCTCGGCTCGCCGGAACCACCTGCCGGGCCCTAACCCTAACCCTAACCCTAACCCTATCCCCAAACCCTAACCCTAACCCTAACCCCTAACCCTAAGCCTAACCCTAAACCCTAACCCAACCGTAACCCTAACCCTAACCCTACCCCTAACCCTAACCCCTAACCCCAAACCCTAAACCCTAACCCTAACCGTAACCCTAACCCTATCCCTAACCCTAACCTGACGGACAGGCTGGAACCAGCTGCTCAACTCGCCGGAACCACCTGCCAGACATGCCAGAACCACCTGCCGAGCACGCCGGAGCCACCTGCTGGACTCACCAGAACCACCTGCCTGACAGGCCAAAATCAACAGCTGGCTATGAGAGAACCACCTGGCAGACAATCCGCAATAACCTGCCAGGCATGCAGGAACCACCTCTCAGACGTAAGAGAACCACGTGCCGGACACGCTGGAACCACGTCCTGGACAGACTGGAACCACCTGCCGGACATGCCTGGACCACCTGCCGAGCACGCCGGAACCACCTGCTCGACTCGCAGGACCCATGTGCCAGACACGCCAAAATGAACTGCCGGCTACACCAGAACCACTTACCGGACACTCCGGAATAACCTGCCCGGCATGCCAGAACCACCTCTCAGAAGTGCCAGAAGCACGTGCTGGACATGCCGGAACAACCTATCGGACAGAACGGAACAACCTGCCGGACACACCAAAATCACCTGCGGGCTACGCCAGAACCACTTGGAGGACTCTCCGGGAAAACCTGCCGGGCATGCTGGAACCACCTCTCAGACGTGCCTGAACCACGTGGCAGACACTACGGAAACGCACGTCGGGCCGGCCGTAACCACCTCTCAGACGTGCCAGAACCTCATGCCGGACACCCCAGAACCACCTGCTGGACAGACCGGAAACACCTGCCGGACACGCCGGAACCACATGTTCGACTCGCTGGAACCACATTCTGGACATGGCAAAATCACCTGCCGCCTATGCCAGAACCGCTTGGCGAACACTCCGGAATCACCTGTCAGGCATGCCGGAACCACCTCTCAGACCTGCCAGAACCACATGCCAATGACACCGGAAGCACCTGCCGAGCATGCCGGAAGCACCTGCTCGACTCGCCAGAACCACCTGTCGGACACGCCAAAATCACCTGCCGGCTACGCCACAGCCAGTTGGTGAACACTCCGGAAACACCTGCCGGGCTGGCTGGAACCACCTGCCAGTCACGCCAACATCACCTGCCAGCTACGCCAGAACCACTTGGCGGAGACTCCAGAAACACCTGTTGGGCCAGCCGGAACCACCTCTCAGACGTGCCAGAACCATGTGCCTGAGATGCTGGAACCACACCCCGAACAGACCGAAACCACCTGCCAGACCCAACTGAACCACCTGCTAAGCACGCAGGAACAACCTGCTCGCCTCGCCGGAACCACCTGCCGGGCGCAGCGGAAGCACCTGCCGAGCGCGCCGGAGCCACCTGCTCGCCTCGCCGGAACCACCTGCCCGGCGCGCCGGAGCCACCTGCTCGCCTCGCCGGAACCACCTGCCAGGCCCAGCAGAAGCACCTGCCGGGCGCGCCGGAGCCACCTCCTCGGCTCGCCGGAACCACCTGCCGGGCCCTAACCCTAACCCTAACCCTAACCCTATCCCCAAACCCTAACCCTAACCCTAACCCCTAACCCTAAGCCTAACCCTAAACCCTAACCCAACCGTAACCCTAACCCTAACCCTACCCCTAACCCTAACCCCTAACCCCAAACCCTAAACCCTAACCCTAACCGTAACCCTAACCCTATCCCTAACCCTAACCTGACGGACAGGCTGGAACCAGCTGCTCAACTCGCCGGAACCACCTGCCAGACATGCCAGAACCACCTGCCGAGCACGCCGGAGCCACCTGCTGGACTCACCAGAACCACCTGCCTGACAGGCCAAAATCAACAGCTGGCTATGAGAGAACCACCTGGCAGACAATCCGCAATAACCTGCCAGGCATGCAGGAACCACCTCTCAGACGTAAGAGAACCACGTGCCGGACACGCTGGAACCACGTCCTGGACAGACTGGAACCACCTGCCGGACATGCCTGGACCACCTGCCGAGCACGCCGGAACCACCTGCTCGACTCGCAGGACCCATGTGCCAGACACGCCAAAATGAACTGCCGGCTACACCAGAACCACTTACCGGACACTCCGGAATAACCTGCCCGGCATGCCAGAACCACCTCTCAGAAGTGCCAGAAGCACGTGCTGGACATGCCGGAACAACCTATCGGACAGAACGGAACAACCTGCCGGACACACCAAAATCACCTGCGGGCTACGCCAGAACCACTTGGAGGACTCTCCGGGAAAACCTGCCGGGCATGCTGGAACCACCTCTCAGACGTGCCTGAACCACGTGGCAGACACTACGGAAACGCACGTCGGGCCGGCCGTAACCACCTCTCAGACGTGCCAGAACCTCATGCCGGACACCCCAGAACCACCTGCTGGACAGACCAGAAACACCTGCCGGACACGCCGGAACCACATGTTCGACTCGCTGGAACCACATTCTGGACATGGCAAAATCACCTGCCGCCTATGCCAGAACCGCTTGGCGAACACTCCGGAATCACCTGTCAGGCATGCCGGAACCACCTCTCAGACCTGCCAGAACCACATGCCAATGACACCGGAAGCACCTGCCGAGCATGCCGGAAGCACCTGCTCGACTCGCCAGAACCACCTGTCGGACACGCCAAAATCACCTGCCGGCTACGCCACAGCCAGTTGGTGAACACTCCGGAAACACCTGCCGGGCTGGCTGGAACCACCTGCCAGTCACGCCAACATCACCTGCCAGCTACGCCAGAACCACTTGGCGGAGACTCCAGAAACACCTGTTGGGCCAGCTGGAACCACCTCTCAGACGTGCCAGAACCATGTGCCTGAGATGCTGGAACCACACCCCGAACAGACCGAAACCACCTGCCAGACCCAACTGAACCACCTGCTAAGCACGCAGGAACAACCTGCTCGCCTCGCCGGAACCACATGCCGGGCGCAGCGGAAGCACCTGCCGAGCGCGCCGGAGCCACCTGCTCGCCTCGCCGGAACCACCTGCCCGGCGCGCCGGAGCCACCTGCTCGCCTCGCCGGAACCACCTGCCGGGCCCAGCGGAAGCACCTGCCGGGCGCGCCGGAGCCACCTGCTCGCATCGGCGGAACCACGTGCCGGGCCCTAACCCTAACACTAACCCTAACCCTATCCCCAAACCCTAACCCTAACCCTAACCCCTAACCCTAAGCCTAACCCTAAACCCTAACCCAACCGTAACCCTAACCCTAACCCTACCCCTAACCCTAACCCCTAACCCTAAACCCTAAACCCTAACCCTAACCGTAACCCTAACCCTATCCCTAACCCTAACCTGACGGACAGGCTGGAACCAGCTGCTCAACTCGCCGGAACCACCTGCCAGACATGCCAGAACCACCTGCCGAGCACGCCGGAGCCACCTGCTGGACTCACCAGAACCACCTGCCTGACAGGCCAAAATCAACAGCTGGCTATGAGAGAACCACCTGGCAGACAATCCGCAATAACCTGCCAGGCATGCAGGAACCACCTCTCAGACGTAAGAGAACCACGTGCCGGACACGCTGGAACCACGTCCTGGACAGACTGGAACCACCTGCCGGACATGCCTGGACCACCTGCCGAGCACGCCGGAACCACCTGCTCGACTCGCAGGACCCATGTGCCAGACACGCCAAAATGAACTGCCGGCTACACCAGAACCACTTACCGGACACTCCGGAATAACCTGCCCGGCATGCCAGAACCACCTCTCAGAAGTGCCAGAAGCACGTGCTGGACATGCCGGAACAACCTATCGGACAGAACGGAACAACCTGCCGGACACACCAAAATCACCTGCGGGCTACGCCAGAACCACTTGGAGGACTCTCCGGGAAAACCTGCCGGGCATGCTGGAACCACCTCGCAGACGCGCCTGAACCACGTGGCGGACACTCCGGAAACGCATGTCGGGCCGGCCGGAACCACCTCTCAGACGTGCCAGAACCTCATGCCGGACACCCCAGAACCACCTGCTGGACAGACCGGAAACACCTGCCGGACACGCCGGAACCACATGTTCGACTCGCTGGAACCACATTCTGGACATGGCAAAATCACCTGCCGCCTATGCCAGAACCGCTTGGCGAACACTCCGGAATCACCTGTCAGGCATGCCGGAACCACCTCTCAGACCTGCCAGAACCACATGCCAATGACACCGGAAGCACCTGCCGAGCATGCCGGAAGCACCTGCTCGACTCGCCAGAACCACCTGTCGGACACGCCAAAATCACCTGCCGGCTACGCCACAGCCAGTGGGTGAACACTCCGGAAACACCTGCCGGGCTGGCTGGAACCACCTGCCAGTCACGCCAACATCACCTGCCAGCTACGCCAGAACCACTTGGCGGAGACTCCAGAAACACCTGTTGGGCCAGCCGGAGCCACCTCTCAGACGTGCCAGAACCATGTGCCTGAGATGCTGGAACCACACCTCGAACAGACCGAAACCACCTGCCAGACCCAACTGAACCACCTGCCTAGCACGCAGGAACAACCTGCTCGCCTCGCTGGAACCACCTGCCGGGCGCAGCGGAAGCACCTGCCGAGCACGCCGGAGCCACCTGCTCGCCTCGCCGGAACCACCTGCCGGGCCCAGCGGAAGCACCTGCCGGGCGCGCCGGAGCCACCTCCTCGGCTCGCCGGAACCACCTGCCGGGCCCTAACCCTAACCCTAACCCTAACCCTATCCCCAAACCCTAACCCTAACCCTAACCCCTAACCCTAAGCCTAACCCTAAACCCTAACCCAACCGTAACCCTAACCCTAACCCTACCCCTAACCCTAACCCCTAACCCCAAACCCTAAACCCTAACCCTAACCGTAACCCTAACCCTATCCCTAACCCTAACCTGACGGACAGGCTGGAACCAGCTGCTCAACTCGCCGGAACCACCTGCCAGACATGCCAGAACCACCTGCCGAGCACGCCGGAGCCACCTGCTGGACTCACCAGAACCACCTGCCTGACAGGCCAAAATCAACAGCTGGCTATGAGAGAACCACCTGGCAGACAATCCGCAATAACCTGCCAGGCATGCAGGAACCACCTCTCAGACGTAAGAGAACCACGTGCCGGACACGCTGGAACCACGTCCTGGACAGACTGGAACCACCTGCCGGACATGCCTGGACCACCTGCCGAGCACGCCGGAACCACCTGCTCGACTCGCAGGACCCATGTGCCAGACACGCCAAAATGAACTGCCGGCTACACCAGAACCACTTACCGGACACTCCGGAATAACCTGCCCGGCATGCCAGAACCACCTCTCAGAAGTGCCAGAAGCACGTGCTGGACATGCCGGAACAACCTATCGGACAGAACGGAACAACCTGCCGGACACACCAAAATCACCTGCGGGCTACGCCAGAACCACTTGGAGGACTCTCCGGGAAAACCTGCCGGGCATGCTGGAACCACCTCTCAGACGTGCCTGAACCACGTGGCAGACACTACGGAAACGCACGTCGGGCCGGCCGTAACCACCTCTCAGACGTGCCAGAACCTCATGCCGGACACCCCAGAACCACCTGCTGGACAGACCAGAAACACCTGCCGGACACGCCGGAACCACATGTTCGACTCGCTGGAACCACATTCTGGACATGGCAAAATCACCTGCCGCCTATGCCAGAACCGCTTGGCGAACACTCCGGAATCACCTGTCAGGCATGCCGGAACCACCTCTCAGACCTGCCAGAACCACATGCCAATGACACCGGAAGCACCTGCCGAGCATGCCGGAAGCACCTGCTCGACTCGCCAGAACCACCTGTCGGACACGCCAAAATCACCTGCCGGCTACGCCACAGCCAGTTGGTGAACACTCCGGAAACACCTGCCGGGCTGGCTGGAACCACCTGCCAGTCACGCCAACATCACCTGCCAGCTACGCCAGAACCACTTGGCGGAGACTCCAGAAACACCTGTTGGGCCAGCTGGAACCACCTCTCAGACGTGCCAGAACCATGTGCCTGAGATGCTGGAACCACACCCCGAACAGACCGAAACCACCTGCCAGACCCAACTGAACCACCTGCTAAGCACGCAGGAACAACCTGCTCGCCTCGCCGGAACCACATGCCGGGCGCAGCGGAAGCACCTGCCGAGCGCGCCGGAGCCACCTGCTCGCCTCGCCGGAACCACCTGCCCGGCGCGCCGGAGCCACCTGCTCGCCTCGCCGGAACCACCTGCCGGGCCCAGCGGAAGCACCTGCCGGGCGCGCCGGAGCCACCTGCTCGCATCGGCGGAACCACGTGCCGGGCCCTAACCCTAACACTAACCCTAACCCTATCCCCAAACCCTAACCCTAACCCTAACCCCTAACCCTAAGCCTAACCCTAAACCCTAACCCAACCGTAACCCTAACCCTAACCCTACCCCTAACCCTAACCCCTAACCCTAAACCCTAAACCCTAACCCTAACCGTAACCCTAACCCTATCCCTAACCCTAACCTGACGGACAGGCTGGAACCAGCTGCTCAACTCGCCGGAACCACCTGCCAGACATGCCAGAACCACCTGCCGAGCACGCCGGAGCCACCTGCTGGACTCACCAGAACCACCTGCCTGACAGGCCAAAATCAACAGCTGGCTATGAGAGAACCACCTGGCAGACAATCCGCAATAACCTGCCAGGCATGCAGGAACCACCTCTCAGACGTAAGAGAACCACGTGCCGGACACGCTGGAACCACGTCCTGGACAGACTGGAACCACCTGCCGGACATGCCTGGACCACCTGCCGAGCACGCCGGAACCACCTGCTCGACTCGCAGGACCCATGTGCCAGACACGCCAAAATGAACTGCCGGCTACACCAGAACCACTTACCGGACACTCCGGAATAACCTGCCCGGCATGCCAGAACCACCTCTCAGAAGTGCCAGAAGCACGTGCTGGACATGCCGGAACAACCTATCGGACAGAACGGAACAACCTGCCGGACACACCAAAATCACCTGCGGGCTACGCCAGAACCACTTGGAGGACTCTCCGGGAAAACCTGCCGGGCATGCTGGAACCACCTCGCAGACGCGCCTGAACCACGTGGCGGACACTCCAGAAACGCATGTCGGGCCGGCCGGAACCACCTCTCAGACGTGCCAGAACCTCATGCCGGACACCCCAGAACCACCTGCTGGACAGACCGGAAACACCTGCCGGACACGCCGGAACCACATGTTCGACTCGCTGGAACCACATTCTGGACATGGCAAAATCACCTGCCGCCTATGCCAGAACCGCTTGGCGAACACTCCGGAATCACCTGTCAGGCATGCCGGAACCACCTCTCAGACCTGCCAGAACCACATGCCAATGACACCGGAAGCACCTGCCGAGCATGCCGGAAGCACCTGCTCGACTCGCCAGAACCACCTGTCGGACACGCCAAAATCACCTGCCGGCTACGCCACAGCCAGTGGGTGAACACTCCGGAAACACCTGCCGGGCTGGCTGGAACCACCTGCCAGTCACGCCAACATCACCTGCCAGCTACGCCAGAACCACTTGGCGGAGACTCCAGAAACACCTGTTGGGCCAGCCGGAGCCACCTCTCAGACGTGCCAGAACCATGTGCCTGAGATGCTGGAACCACACCCCGAACAGACCGAAACCACCTGCCAGACCCATCTGAACCACCTGCCTAGCACGCAGGAACAACCTGCTCGCCTCGCTGGAACCACCTGCCGGGCGCAGCGGAAGCACCTGCCGAGCACGCCGGAGCCACCTGCTCGCCTCGCCGGAACCACCTGCCGGGCCCAGCGGAAGCACCTGCCGGGCGCGCCGGAGCCACCTCCTCGGCTCGCCGGAACCACCTGCCGGGCCCTAACCCTAACCCTAACCCTAACCCTATCCCCAAACCCTAACCCTAACCCTAACCCCTAACCCTAAGCCTAACCCTAAACCCTAACCCAACCGTAACCCTAACCCTAACCCTACCCCTAACCCTAACCCCTAACCCCAAACCCTAAACCCTAACCCTAACCGTAACCCTAACCCTATCCCTAACCCTAACCTGACGGACAGGCTGGAACCAGCTGCTCAACTCGCCGGAACCACCTGCCAGACATGCCAGAACCACCTGCCGAGCACGCCGGAGCCACCTGCTGGACTCACCAGAACCACCTGCCTGACAGGCCAAAATCAACAGCTGGCTATGAGAGAACCACCTGGCAGACAATCCGCAATAACCTGCCAGGCATGCAGGAACCACCTCTCAGACGTAAGAGAACCACGTGCCGGACACGCTGGAACCACGTCCTGGACAGACTGGAACCACCTGCCGGACATGCCTGGACCACCTGCCGAGCACGCCGGAACCACCTGCTCGACTCGCAGGACCCATGTGCCAGACACGCCAAAATGAACTGCCGGCTACACCAGAACCACTTACCGGACACTCCGGAATAACCTGCCCGGCATGCCAGAACCACCTCTCAGAAGTGCCAGAAGCACGTGCTGGACATGCCGGAACAACCTATCGGACAGAACGGAACAACCTGCCGGACACACCAAAATCACCTGCGGGCTACGCCAGAACCACTTGGAGGACTCTCCGGGAAAACCTGCCGGGCATGCTGGAACCACCTCTCAGACGTGCCTGAACCACGTGGCGGACACTACGGAAACGCACGTCGGGCCGGCCGTAACCACCTCTCAGACGTGCCAGAACCTCATGCCGGACACCCCAGAACCACCTGCTGGACAGACCGGAAACACCTGCCGGACACGCCGGAACCACATGTTCGACTCGCTGGAACCACATTCTGGACATGGCAAAATCACCTGCCGCCTATGCCAGAACCGCTTGGCGAACACTCCGGAATCACCTGCCAGGCATGCCGGAACCACCTCTCAGACCTGCCAGAACCACATGCCAATGACACCGGAAGCACCTGCCGAGCATGCCGGAAGCACCTGCTCGACTCGCCAGAACCACCTGTCGGACACGCCAAAATCACCTGCCGGCTACGCCACAGCCAGTTGGTGAACACTCCGGAAACACCTGCCGGGCTGGCTGGAACCACCTGCCAGTCACGCCAACATCACCTGCCAGCTACGCCAGAACCACTTGGCGGAGACTCCAGAAACACCTGTTGGGCCAGCCGGAACCACCTCTCAGACGTGCCAGAACCATGTGCCTGAGATGCTGGAACCACACCCCGAACAGACCGAAACCACCTGCCAGACCCAATTGAACCACCTGCTAAGCACGCAGGAACAACCTGCTCGCCTCGCCGGAACCACATGCCGGGCGCAGCGGAAGCACCTGCCGAGCGCGCCGGAGCCACCTGCTCGCCTCGCCGGAACCACCTGCCCGGCGCGCCGGAGCCACCTGCTCGCCTCGCCGGAACCACCTGCCAGGCCCAGCAGAAGCACCTGCCGGGCGCGCCGGAGCCACCTGCTCGCCTCGCCGGAACCACCTGCCGGGTGTAGCGGAAGCACCTGCCGAGCGTGCCGGAGCCACCTGCTGGCCTCGCCGGAACCACCTGCCGGGCCCAGCGGAAGCACGTGCCAAGCACGCCGGAGCCACCTGCTCGCCTCGCCGGAACCACCTGCCGGGCCCAGCGGAAGCACCTGCCGAGCGCGCCGGAGCCACCTGCTCGCCTCGCCGGAACCACGCGCCGGGCCACAACCCTAACCCTAACCCTAACCCTATCCCCAAACCCTAACCCTAACCCTAACCCTAACCCCTAACCCTAAGCCTAACCCTAAACCCTAACCCAACCGTAACCCTAACCCTAACCCTACCCCTAACCCTAACCCCTAACCCCAAACCCTAAACCCTAACCCTAACCGTAACCCTAACCCTATCCCTAACCCTAACCTGACGGACAGGCTGGAACCAGCTGCTCAACTCGCCGGAACCACCTGCCAGACATGCCAGAACCACCTGCCGAGCACGCCGGAGCCACCTGCTGGACTCACCAGAACCACCTGCCTGACAGGCCAAAATCAACAGCTGGCTATGAGAGAACCACCTGGCAGACAATCCGCAATAACCTGCCAGGCATGCAGGAACCACCTCTCAGACGTAAGAGAACCACGTGCCGGACACGCTGGAACCACGTCCTGGACAGACTGGAACCACCTGCCGGACATGCCTGGACCACCTGCCGAGCACGCCGGAACCACCTGCTCGACTCGCAGGACCCATGTGCCAGACACGCCAAAATGAACTGCCGGCTACACCAGAACCACTTACCGGACACTCCGGAATAACCTGCCCGGCATGCCAGAACCACCTCTCAGAAGTGCCAGAAGCACGTGCTGGACATGCCGGAACAACCTATCGGACAGAACGGAACAACCTGCCGGACACACCAAAATCACCTGCGGGCTACGCCAGAACCACTTGGAGGACTCTCCGGGAAAACCTGCCGGGCATGCTGGAACCACCTCTCAGACGTGCCTGAACCACGTGGCGGACACTCCGGAAACGCACGTCGGGCCGGCCGGAACCACCTCTCAGACGTGCCAGAACCTCATGCCGGACACCCCAGAACCACCTGCTGGACAGACCGGAAACACCTGCCGGACAATCCGGAACCACATGTTCGACTCGCTGGAACCACATTCTGGACATGGCAAAATCACCTGCCGCCTATGCCAGAACCGCTTGGCGAACACTCCGGAATCACCTGTCAGGCATGCCGGAACCACCTCTCAGACCTGCCAGAACCACATGCCAATGACACCGGAAGCACCTGCCGAGCATGCCGGAAGCACCTGCTCGACTCGCCAGAACCACCTGTCGGACACGCCAAAATCACCTGCCGGCTACACCACAGCCAGTGGGTGAACACTCCGGAAACACCTGCCGGGCTGGCTGGAACCACCTGCCAGTCACGCCAACATCACCTGCCAGCTACGCCAGAACCACTTGGCGGAGACTCCAGAAACACCTGTTGGGCCAGCCGGAACCACCTCTCAGACGTGCCAGAACCATGTGCCTGAGATGCTGGAACCACAACCCGAACAAACCGAAACCACCTGCCAGACCCAACTGAACCACCTGCTGAGCACGCAGGAACAACCTGCTCGCCTCGCCGGAACCACCTGCCGGGCCCAGCGGAAGCACCTGCCGAGCGCGCCGGAGCCCCCTGCTCGCCTCGCCGGAACCACCTGCCGGGCCCTAACCCTAACCCTAACCCTAACCCTATCCCCAAACCCTAACCCTAACCCTAACCCCTAACCCTAAGCCTAACCCTAAACCCTAACCCAACCGTAACCCTAACCCTAACCCTACCCCTAACCCTAACCCCTAACCCCAAACCCTAAACCCTAACCCTAACCGTAACCCTAACCCTATCCCTAACCCTAACCTGACGGACAGGCTGGAACCAGCTGCTCAACTCGCCGGAACCACCTGCCTGACATGCCAGAACCACCTGCCGAGCACGCCGGAGCCACCTGCTGGACTCACCAGAACCACCTGCCTGACAGGCCAAAATCAACAGCTGGCTATGAGAGAACCACCTGGCAGACAATCCGCAATAACCTGCCAGGCATGCAGGAACCACCTCTCAGACGTAAGAGAACCACGTGCCGGACACGCTGGAACCACGTCCTGGACAGACTGGAACCACCTGCCGGACATGCCTGGACCACCTGCCGAGCACGCCGGAACCACCTGCTCGACTCGCAGGACCCATGTGCCAGACACGCCAAAATGAACTGCCGGCTACACCAGAACCACTTACCGGACACTCCGGAATAACCTGCCCGGCATGCCAGAACCACCTCTCAGAAGTGCCAGAAGCACGTGCTGGACATGCCGGAACAACCTATCGGACAGAACGGAACAACCTGCCGGACACACCAAAATCACCTGCGGGCTACGCCAGAACCACTTGGAGGACTCTCCGGGAAAACCTGCCGGGCATGCTGGAACCACCTCTCAGACGTGCCTGAACCACGTGGCGGACACTCCGGAAACGCATGTCGGGCCGGCCGGAACCACCTCTCAGACGTGCCAGAACCTCATGCCGGACACCCCAGAACCACCTGCTGGACAGACCGGAAACACCTGCCGGACACGCCGGAACCACATGTTCGACTCGCTGGAACCACATTCTGGACATGGCAAAATCACCTGCCGCCAATGCCAGAACCGCTTGGCGAACACTCCGGAATCACCTGTCAGGCATGCCGGAACCATCTCTCAGACATGCCAGAACCACATGCCAATGACACCGGAAGCACCTGCCGAGCATGCCGGAAGCACCTGCTCGACTCGCCAGAACCACCTGTCGGACACGCCAAAATCACCTGCCGGCTACGACACAGCCAGTTGGTGAACACTCCGGAAACACCTGCCGGGCTGGCTGGAACCACCTGCCAGTCACGCCAACATCACCTGCCAGCTACGCCAGAACCACTTGGCGGAGACTCCAGAAACACCTGTTGGGCCAGCCGGAACCACCTCTCAGACGTGCCAGAACCATGTGCCTGAGATGCTGGAACCACACCCCAAACAGACCGAAACCACCTGCCAGACCCAACTGAACCACCTGCCAAGCACGCAGGAACAACCTGCTCGCCTCGCCGGAACCACATGCCGGGCGCAGCGGAAGCACCTGCCGAGCGCGCCGGAGCCACCTGCTCGCCTCGCCGGAACCACCTGCCCGGCGCGCCGGAGCCACCTGCTCGCCTCGCCGGAACCACCTGCCAGGCCCAGCAGAAGCACCTGCCGGGCGCGCCGGAGCCACCTGCTCGCCTCGCCGGAACCACGTGCCGGGCCCTAACCCTAACCCTAACCCTAACCCTATCCCCAAACCCTAACCCTAACCCTAACCCCTAACCCTAAGCCTAACCCTAAACCCTAACCCAACCGTAACCCTAACCCTAACCCTACCCCTAACCCTAACCCCTAACCCCAAACCCTAAACCCTAACCCTAACCGTAACCCTAACCCTATCCCTAACCCTAACCTGACGGACAGGCTGGAACCAGCTGCTCAACTCGCCGGAACCACCTGCCAGACATGCCAGAACCACCTGCCGAGCACGCCGGAGCCACCTGCTGGACTCACCAGAACCACCTGCCTGACAGGCCAAAATCAACAGCTGGCTATGAGAGAACCACCTGGCAGACAATCCGCAATAACCTGCCAGGCATGCAGGAACCACCTCTCAGACGTAAGAGAACCACGTGCCGGGCACGCTGGAACCACGTCCTGGACAGACTGGAACCACCTGCCGGACATGCCTGGACCACCTGCCGAGCACGCCGGAACCACCTGCTCGACTCGCAGGACCCATGTGCCAGACACGCCAAAATGAACTGCCGGCTACACCAGAACCACTTACCGGACACTCCGGAATAACCTGCCCGGCATGCCAGAACCACCTCTCAGAAGTGCCAGAAGCACGTGCTGGACATGCCGGAACAACCTATCGGACAGAACGGAACAACCTGCCGGACACACCAAAATCACCTGCGGGCTACGCCAGAACCACTTGGAGGACTCTCCGGGAAAACCTGCCGGGCATGCTGGAACCACCTCTCAGACGTGCCTGAACCACGTGGCGGACACTCCGGAAACGCACGTCGGGCCGGCCGGAACCACCTCTCAGACGTGCCAGAACCTCATGCCGGACACCCCAGAACCACCTGCTGGACAGACCGGAAACACCTGCCGGACACGCCGGAACCACATGTTCGACTCGCTGGAACCACATTCTGGACATGGCAAAATCACCTGCCGCCTATGCCAGAACCGCTTGGCGAACACTCCGGAATCACCTGTCAGGCATGCCGGAACCACCTCTCAGACCTGCCAGAACCACATGCCAATGACACCGGAAGCACCTGCCGAGCATGCCGGAAGCACCTGCTCGACTCGCCAGAACCACCTGTCAGACACGCCAAAATCACCTGCCGGCTACGCCACAGCCAGTTGGTGAACACTCCGGAAACACCTGCCGGGCTGGCTGGAACCACCTGCCAGTCACGCCAACATCACCTGCCAGCTACGCCAGAACCACTTGGCGGAGACTCCAGAAACACCTGTTGGGCCAGCTGGAACCACCTCTCAGACGTGCCAGAACCATGTGCCTGAGATGCTGGAACCACACCCCGAACAGACCGAAACCACCTGCCAGACCCAACTGAACCACCTGCCGAGCACGCAGGAACAACCTGCTCGCCTCGCCGGAACCACCTGCCGGGTGCAGCGGAAGCACCTGCCGAGCGCGCCGGAGCCACCTGCTCGCCTCGCCAGAACCACCTGCCGGGCCCAGCGGAAGCACCTGCCGAGCGCGCCGGAGCCACCTGCTCGCCTCGCCGGAACCACGTGCCGGGCCCTAACCCTAACCCTAACCCTAACCCTATCCCCAAACCCTAACCCTAACCCTAACCCCTAACCCTAAGCCTAACCCTAAACCCTAACCCAACCGTAACCCTAACCCTAACCCTACCCCTAACCCTAACCCCTAACCCCAAACCCTAAACCCTAACCCTAACCGTAACCCTAACCCTATCCCTAACCCTAACCTGACGGACAGGCTGGAACCAGCTGCTCAACTCGCCGGAACCACCTGCCAGACATGCCAGAACCACCTGCCGAGCACGCCGGAGCCACCTGCTGGACTCACCAGAACCACCTGCCTGACAGGCCAAAATCAACAGCTGGCTATGAGAGAACCACCTGGCAGACAATCCGCAATAACCTGCCAGGCATGCAGGAACCACCTCTCAGACGTAAGAGAACCACGTGCCGGACACGCTGGAACCACGTCCTGGACAGACTGGAACCACCTGCCGGACATGCCTGGACCACCTGCCGAGCACGCCGGAACCACCTGCTCGACTCGCAGGACCCATGTGCCAGACACGCCAAAATGAACTGCCGGCTACACCAGAACCACTTACCGGACACTCCGGAATAACCTGCCCAGCATGCCAGAACCACCTCTCAGAAGTGCCAGAAGCACGTGCTGGACATGCCGGAACAACCTATCGGACAGAACGGAACAACCTGCCGGACACACCAAAATCACCTGCGGGCTACGCCAGAACCACTTGGAGGACTCTCCGGGAAAACCTGCCGGGCATGCTGGAACCACCTCTCAGACGTGCCTGAACCACGTGGCGGACACTCCGGAAACGCACGTCGGGCCGGCCGGAACCACCTCTCAGACGTGCCAGAACCTCATGCCGGACACCCCAGAACCACCTGCTGGACAGACCGGAAACACCTGCCGGACACGCCGGAACCACATGTTCGACTCGCTGGAACCACATTCTGGACATGGCAAAATCACCTGCCACCTATGCCAGAACCGCTTGGCGAACACTCCGGAATCACCTGTCAGGCATGCCGGAACCACCTCTCAGACCTGCCAGAACCACATGCCAATGACACCGGAAGCACCTGCCGAGCATGCCGGAAGCACCTGCTCGACTCGCCAGAACCACCTGTCAGACACGCCAAAATCACCTGCCGGCTACGCCACAGCCAGTTGGTGAACACTCCGGAAACACCTGCCGGGCTGGCTGGAACCACCTGCCAGTCACGCCAACATCACCTGCCAGCTACGCCAGAACCACTTGGCGGAGACTCCAGAAACACCTGTTGGGCCAGCTGGAACCACCTCTCAGACGTGCCAGAACCATCTGCCTGAGATGCTGGAACCACACCCCGAACAGACCGAAACCACCTGCCAGACCCAACTGAACCACCTGCCGAGCACGCAGGAACAACCTGCTCGCCTCGCCGGAACCACCTGCCGGGTGCAGCGGAAGCACCTGCCGAGCGCGCCGGAGCCACCTGCTCGCCTCGCCAGAACCACCTGCCGGGCCCAGCGGAAGCACCTGCCGAGCGCGCCGGAGCCACCTGCTCGCCTCGCCGGAACCACGTGCCGGGCCCTAACCCTAACCCTAACCCTAACCCTATCCCCAAACCCTAACCCTAACCCTAACCCCTAACCCTAAGCCTAACCATAAACCCTAACCCAACCGTAACCCTAACCCTAACCCTACCCCTAACCCTAACCCCTAACCCCAAACCCTAAACCCTAACCCTAACCGTAACCCTAACCCTATCCCTAACCCTAACCTGACGGACAGGCTGGAACCAGCTGCTCAACTCGCCGGAACCACCTGCCAGACATGCCAGAACCACCTGCCGAGCACGCCGGAGCCACCTGCTGGACTCACCAGAACCACCTGCCTGACAGGCCAAAATCAACAGCTGGCTATGAGAGAACCACCTGGCAGACAATCCGCAATAACCTGCCAGGCATGCAGGAACCACCTCTCAGACGTAAGAGAACCACGTGCCGGACACGCTGGAACCACGTCCTGGACAGACTGGAACCACCTGCCGGACATGCCTGGACCACCTGCCGAGCACGCCGGAACCACCTGCTCGACTCGCAGGACCCATGTGCCAGACACGCCAAAATGAACTGCCGGCTACACCAGAACCACTTACCGGACACTCCGGAATAACCTGCCCGGCATGCCAGAACCACCTCTCAGAAGTGCCAGAAGCACGTGCTGGACATGCCGGAACAACCTATCGGACAGAACGGAACAACCTGCCGGACACACCAAAATCACCTGCGGGCTACGCCAGAACCACTTGGAGGACTCTCCGGGAAAACCTGCCGGGCATGCTGGAACCACCTCTCAGACGTGCCTGAACCACGTGGCGGACACTCCGGAAACGCATGTCGGGCCGGCCGGAACCACCTCTCAGACGTGCCAGAACCTCATGCCGGACACCCCAGAACCACCTGCTGGACAGACCGGAAACACCTGCCGGACACGCCGGAACCACATGTTCGACTCGCTGGAACCACATTCTGGACATGGCAAAATCACCTGCCGCCTATGCCAGAACCGCTTGGCGAACACTCCGGAATCACCTGTCAGGCATGCCGGAACCACCTCTCAGACCTGCCAGAACCACATGCCAATGACACCGGAAGCACCTGCCGAGCATGCCGGAAGCACCTGCTCGACTCGCCAGAACCACCTGTCAGACACGCCAAAATCACCTGCCGGCTACGCCACAGCCAGTTGGTGAACACTCCGGAAACACCTGCCGGGCTGGCTGGAACCACCTGCCAGTCACGCCAACATCACCTGCCAGCTACGCCAGAACCACTTGGCGGAGACTCCAGAAACACCTGTTGGGCCAGCTGGAACCAACTCTCAGACGTGCCAGAACCATGTGCCTGAGATGCTGGAACCACACCCCGAACAGACCGAAACCACCTGCCAGACCCAACTGAACCACCTGCCGAGCACGCAGGAACAACCTGCTCGCCTCGCCGGAACCACCTGCCGGGTGCAGCGGAAGCACCTGCCGAGCGCGCCGGAGCCACCTGCTCGCCTCGCCAGAACCACCTGCCGGGCCCAGCGGAAGCACCTGCCGAGCGCGCCGGAGCCACCTGCTCGCCTCGCTGGAACCACGTGCCGGGCCCTAACCCTAACCCTAACCCTAACCCTATCCCCAAACCCTAACCCTAACCCTAACCCCTAACCCTAAGCCTAACCCTAAACCCTAACCCAACCGTAACCCTAACCCTAACCCTACCCCTAACCCTAACCCCTAACCCCAAACCCTAAACCCTAACCCTAACCGTAACCCTAACCCTATCCCTAACCCTAACCTGACGGACAGGCTGGAACCAGCTGCTCAACTCGCCGGAACCACCTGCCAGACATGCCAGAACCACCTGCCGAGCACGCCGGAGCCACCTGCTGGACTCACCAGAACCACCTGCCTGACAGGCCAAAATCAACAGCTGGCTATGAGAGAACCACCTGGCAGACAATCCGCAATAACCTGCCAGGCATGCAGGAACCACCTCTCAGACGTAAGAGAACCACGTGCCGGACACGCTGGAACCACGTCCTGGACAGACTGGAACCACCTGCCGGACATGCCTGGACCACCTGCCGAGCACGCCGGAACCACCTGCTCGACTCGCAGGACCCATGTGCCAGACACGCCAAAATGAACTGCCGGCTACACCAGAACCACTTACCGGACACTCCGGAATAACCTGCCCGGCATGCCAGAACCACCTCTCAGAAGTGCCAGAAGCACGTGCTGGACATGCCGGAACAACCTATCGGACAGAACGGAACAACCTGCCGGACACACCAAAATCACCTGCGGGCTACGCCAGAACCACTTGGAGGACTCTCCGGGAAAACCTGCCGGGCATGCTGGAACCACCTCTCAGACGTGCCTGAACCACGTGGCGGACACTCCGGAAACGCACGTCGGGCCGGCCGGAACCACCTCTCAGACGTGCCAGAACCTCATGCCGGACACCCCAGAACCACCTGCTGGACAGACCGGAAACACCTGCCGGACACGCCGGAACCACATGTTCGACTCGCTGGAACCACATTCTGGACATGGCAAAATCACCTGCCGCCTATGCCAGAACCGCTTGGCGAACACTCCGGAATCACCTGTCAGGCATGCCGGAACCACCTCTCAGACCTGCCAGAACCACATGCCAATGACACCGGAAGCACCTGCCGAGCATGCCGGAAGCACCTGCTCGACTCGCCAGAACCACCTGTCGGACACGCCAAAATCACCTGCCGGCTACGCCACAGCCAGTTGGTGAACACTCCGGAAACACCTGCCGGGCTGGCTGGAACCACCTGCCAGCTACGCCAGAACCACTTGGTGGAGACTCCAGAAACACCTGTTGGGCCAGCTGGAACCACCTCTCAGACGTGCCAGAACCATGTGCCTGAGATGCTGGAACCACACCCCGAACAGACCGAAACCACCTGCCAGACCCAACTGAACCACCTGCCGAGCACGCAGGAACAACCTGCTCGCCTCGCCGGAACCACCTGCCGGGCGCAGCGGAAGCACCTGCCGAGCGCGCCGGAGCCACATGCTCGCCTCGCCGGAACCACCTGCCCGGCGCGCCGGAGAGACCTGCTCGCCTCGCCGCAACCACCTGCCAGGCCCAGCGGAAGCACCTGCCGGGCGCGCCGGAGCCACCTGCTCGCCTCGCCGGAACCACCTGCCGGGTGCAGCGGAAGCACCTGCCGAGCGCGCCGGAGCCACCTGCTCGCCTCGCCGGAACCACCTGCCGGGCCCAGCGGAAGCACGTGCCAAGCACGCAGAAGCCACCTGCTCGCCTCGCCGGAACCACCTGCCGGGCCCAGAGGAAGCACCTGCCGAGCGTGCCGGAGCCACCTGCTCGCCTCGCCGGAACCACGCGCTGGGCCCTAACCCTAACCCTAACCCTAACCCTATCCCCAAACCCTAACCCTAACCCTAACCCCTAACCCTAAGCCTAACCCTAAACCCTAACCCAACCGTGACCCTAACCCTAACCCTACACCTAACCCTAACCCCTAACCCCAAACCCTAAACCCTAACCCTAACCATAACCCTAACCCTATCCCTATCCCTAACCTGACGGACAGGCTGGAACCAGCTGCTCAACTCACCGGAACCACCTGCCAGACATGCCAGAAACACCTGCCGAGCACGCCGGAACCACCTGCTCGCCTCGCCGGAACCACCTGCCGGGTGCAGCGGAAGCACCTGCCGAGCGTGCCGGTGCCACCTGCTCGCCTCGCCGGAACCACCTGCCGGGCCCAGCGGAAGCACGTGCCAAGCACGCCGGATCCACCTGCTCGCCTCGCCGGAACCACCTGCCGGGCCCAGCGGAAGCACCTGCCGAGCGCGCCGGAGCCACCTACTCGCCTCGCCGGAACCACGTGCCGGGCCCTAACCCTTACCCTATCCCCAAACCCTAACCCTAACCCTAACCCCTAACCCTAAGCCTAACCCTAAACCCTAACCCAACCGTAACCCTAACCCTAACCCTACCCCTAACCCTAACCCCTAACCCCAAACCCTAAACCCTAACCCTAACCGTAACCCTAACCCTATCCCTAACCCTAACCTGACGGACAGGCTGGAACCAGCTGCTCAACTCGCCGGAACCACCTGCCAGACATGCCAGAACCACCTGCCGAGCACGCCGGAGCCACCTGCTGGACTCACCAGAACCACCTGCCTGACAGGCCAAAATCAACAGCTGGCTATGAGAGAACCACCTGGCAGACAATCCGCAATAACCTGCCAGGCATGCAGGAACCACCTCTCAGACGTAAGAGAACCACGTGCCGGACACGCTGGAACCACGTCCTGGACAGACTGGAACCACCTGCCGGACATGCCTGGACCACCTGCCGAGCACGCCGGAACCACCTGCTCGACTCGCAGGACCCATGTGCCAGACACGCCAAAATGAACTGCCGGCTACACCAGAACCACTTACCGGACACTCCGGAATAACCTGCCCGGCATGCCAGAACCACCTCTCAGACCTGCCAGAACCACATGCCAATGACACCGGAAGCACCTGCCGAGCATGCCGGAAGCACCTGCTCGACTCGCCAGAACCACCTGTCGGACACGCCAAAATCACCTGCCGGCTACGCCACAGCCAGTTGGTGAACACTCCGGAAACTCCTGCCGGGCTGGCTGGAACCACCTGCCAGCTACGCCAGAACCACTTGGCGGAGACTCCAGAAACACCTGTTGGGCCAGCTGGAACCACCTCTCAGACGTGCCAGAACCATGTGCCTGAGATGCTGGAACCACACCCCGAACAGACCGAAACCACCTGCCAGACCCAACTGAACCACCTGCCGAGCACGCAGGAACAACCTGCTCGCCTCGCCGGAACCACCTGCCGGGCGCAGCGGAAGCACCTGCCGAGCGCGCCGGAGCCACATGCTCGCCTCGCCGGAACCACCTGCCCGGCGCGCCGGAGAGACCTGCTCGCCTCGCCGGAACCACCTGCCAGGCCCAGCGGAAGCACCTGCCGGGCCGCGCCGGAGCCACCTGCTCGCCTCGCCGGAACCACCTGCCGGGTGCAGCGGAAGCACCTGCCGAGCGCGCCGGAGCCACCTGCTCGCCTTGCCGGAAACCACCTGCCGGGCCCAGCGGAAGCACGTGCCAAGCACGCCGGAGCCACCTGCTCGCCTCGTCGGAACCACCTGCCGGGCCCAGCGGAAGCACCTGCCGAGCGCGCCCGGAGCCACCTGCTGGCCTCGCCGGAACCACCTGCCGAGCCCAGCGGAAGCACGTGCCAAGCACGCCGGAGCCCACCTGCTCGCCTCGCCGGAACCACCTGCCGGGCCCAGCGGAAGCACCTGCCGGGCGCGCCGGAGCCACCTGCTCGCCTCGCCGGCACCACGTGCCGGGCCCTAACCCTAACCCTAACCCTTACCCTATCCCCAAACCCTAACCCTAACCCTAACCCCTAACCCTAAGCCTAACCATAAACCCTAACCCAACCGTAACCCTAACCCTAACCCTACCCCTAACCCTAACCCCTAACCCCAAACCCTAAACCCTAACCCTAACCGTAACCCTAACCCTATCCCTAACCCTAACCTGACGGACAGGCTGGAACCAGCTGCTCAACTCGCCGGAACCACCTGCCAGACATGCCAGAACCACCTGCCGAGCACGCCGGAGCCACCTGCTGGACTCACCAGAACCACCTGCCTGACAGGCCAAAATCAACAGCTGGCTATGAGAGAACCACCTGGCAGACAATCCGCAATAACCTGCCAGGCATGCAGGAACCACCTCTCAGACGTAAGAGAACCACGTGCCGGACACGCTGGAACCACGTCCTGGACAGACTGGAACCACCTGCCGGACATGCCTGGACCACCTGCCGAGCACGCCGGAACCACCTGCTCGACTCGCAGGACCCATGTGCCAGACACGCCAAAATGAACTGCCGGCTACACCAGAACCACTTACCGGACACTCCGGAATAACCTGCCCGGCATGCCAGAACCACCTCTCAGAAGTGCCAGAAGCACGTGCTGGACATGCCGGAACAACCTATCGGACAGAACAGAACAACCTGCCGGACACACCAAAATCACCTGCGGGCTACGCCAGAACCACTTGGAGGACTCTCCGGGAAAACCTGCCGGGCATGCTGGAACCACCTCTCAGACGTGCCTGAACCACGTGGCGGACACTCCGGAAACGCATGTCGGGCCGGCCGGAACCACCTCTCAGACTCGCCAGAACCTCATGCCGGACACCCCAGAACCACCTGCTGGACAGACCGGAAACACCTGCCGGACACGCCGGAACCACATGTTCGACTCGCTGGAACCACATTCTGGAC
>NW_027225149.1:0-2500 GCF_041296235.1 Equus asinus
AATTCCAGCTCCAATAGCGTATATTAAAGTTGCTGCAGTTAAAAAGCTCGTAGTTGGATCTTGGGAGCGGGCGGGGCGGTCCGCCGCGAGGCGAGCCAACGCCCCGTCCCCGCCCTTGCCTCTCGGCGCCCCCTCGATGCTCTTAGCTGGAGTGTCCCGCGGGGCCCGTAAGCGTTTACTTTGAAAAAATTAGAGTGTTCAAAGCAGGCCCGAGCCGCCTGGATACCGCAGCTAGGAATAATGGAATAGGACCGCGGTTCTATTTTGTTGGTTTTCGGACTGAGGCCATGATTAAGAGGGACGGCCGGGGGCATTCGTATTGCGCCGCTAGAGGTGAAATTCTTGGACCGGCGCAAGACGGACCAGAGCGAAAGCATTTGCCAAGAATGTTTTCATTAATCAAGAACGAAAGTCGGAGGTTCGAAGACGATCAGATACCGTCGTAGTTCCGACCATAAACGATGCCGACTGGCGATGCGGCGGCGTTATTCCCATGACCCGCCGGGCAGCTTCCGGGAAACCAAAGTCTTTGGGTTCCGGGGGGGAGTATGGTTGCAAAGCTGAAACTTAAAGGAATTGACGGAAGGGCACCACCAGGAGTGGAGCCTGCGGCTTAATTTGACTCAACACGGGAAACCTCACCCGGCCCGGACACGGACAGGATTGACAGATTGATAGCTCTTTCTCGATTCCGTGGGTGGTGGTGCATGGCCGTTCTTAGTTGGTGGAGCGATTTGTCTGGTTAATTCCGATAACGAACGAGACTCTGGCATGCTAACTAGTTACGCGACCCCCGAGCGGTCGGCGTCCCCCAACTTCTTAGAGGGACAAGTGGCGTTCAGCCACCCGAGATTGAGCAATAACAGGTCTGTGATGCCCTTAGATGTCCGGGGCTGCACGCGCGCTACACTGACTGGCTCAGCGTGTGCCTACCCTACGCCGGCAGGCGCGGGTAACCCGTTGAACCCCATTCGTGATGGGGATCGGGGATTGCAATTATTCCCCATGAACGAGGAATTCCCAGTAAGTGCGGGTCATAAGCTTGCGTGATTAAGTCCCTGCCCTTTGTACACACCGCCCGTCGCTACTACCGATTGGATGGTTTAGTGAGGCCCTCGGATCGGCCCCGCCGGGGTCGGCCCACGGCCCTGGCGGAGCGCTGAGAAGACGGTCGAACTTGACTATCTAGAGGAAGTAAAAGTCGTAACAAGGTTTCCGTAGGTGAACCTGCGGAAGGATCATTACCGGAGCGGCTCGCCGCCGGCGGCCGAGCCTTTTCACCCCCGCGCGGCGCGGGCGGGCCGGCGCGGTGCCGGCCCGCTGGTCGCGAGAGGTTCGAGAGAGGGAGGAGGAGGGGGCGCGCGGGAGGCGCGGGCGCCCGGCCGGAGGCGCGGGAGGCGCGGGCGCGCCTCGGTCCCGGGTCGGCGGTGGTCCGGAGGGAGTGGGCTCGATCTCGGCGAGCCCACGAGCCCCTTCCGGCCTCCGTCCGCCCGGCGTTCCGAGGCCGCCGCGTCCTCCGCGCCGCCGCCCCGGCGCGTCCGTCCCCGCGCCCTCCGGTCTCCCGCGAGGCGGGCCGGCGTTGTCGCGCCGCGCCTCCGTCTCCGGCGCCGTCCGTCCCCCGCTCTCGCGGGCGGCGGCGCCCTCGGCGCGTCTCGGGAAGGGCGGCGTGGCGGCGCGAGCCCCCGCGGAGTCCCCGGGGTCAGGTCCCCCGGGGGCCTCGGAGCCTCGGCTCACGCGGGGTGCCCGCCGCCCGCCGCCTCCCGTCGCCCGCCCTGGGCCGTTCCCCCGGCCGTCGGCGTCGTCGTCCGTCCGACGGTGCCTCGCGTCTCCGCCCGCCCTCGGCGCCCCGGGCGCCCGCGTCCGGCCGGCCACGTCCGCCCACCACCCCCGCCCTGTCCGCTCGCTCCCCGCTTCCCCGCCGCAGCCCTCGCCCTCCGTGGCGAGGGGCCTGGGACGCGGGTGCGGGGAGGGTCCCCGGGGGAAAGTCGGGTCGGGTCGGGTCTGGTGGCGTGCGTCGGACGCGAGGGGGGCACGCCCGGCGTCGAGGGGGCCGCGGGCGCGGTGGGCCTCGTCGGTCGGCGGCGCCCGGCGGTGTGGGGTTCGGTCACGGGCGGGCAGCGCCGAGGCCTGCGTCCGTCCCCGGGTGGCCGCGGGCGGCGCGGGCGGCGTCGAGGCGGTGGCCGCGCGGCACTACCCGCTCCGCCTCGTCCCGTTGCTTTGGCTTCCCCCCCATCCAGGTACCTAGCGCGTCCCGGCGCGGAGGTTTAAAGACCCCTGGGGGGCCCTCGCCCGTCCGCCTTGGGTCGGGGCGGTCGGGCCCGCGGGGAGTCGGGAGGCCTGGCCCTTCTCCCCCAGACTCCGCCTCGCCGGGCCGGGGCGCCGCGCCGTGCCGCGCCGCGCCGCCGTCGCGGCGGCCGTCGGGAGGGGGGCGTCCCCGGCGGCCGTCGTGTCGTCCGCGTGCGCGCGCGCGGGCGTGTGCGCGCCCCCGCGTCCTCGGGCG
>NW_027225149.1:10000-30000 GCF_041296235.1 Equus asinus
GGGCCGCCGCCCTGCCGGGTCGACTGGCGACCCGGCCCCCGGGTCTCGGGTCTCGGGGGGGTGGGCGGGTCGACCAGATGTCCGCACCGAGCGCCCCGCGGGGCCGCGGGGCCGCGGGGCGCTCGGCCTTCTCGGAGCCCCGAGGGCTCCCTGGAGGCCGCCGGGGCCGCCGCCCTGCCGGGTCGACCAGCTGTCCGGCCCGGACTTGGTCCCCGGACCGGGGCGCGCGGGTCGACCAGATGTCCGCGGCGCTCGGGGCCGGGTCCCGGGTCTCTGGGTGCTCTGGGTGCGCTCCCGGCCCTCTGTCGGCTCCGAAGGCCCCGCGGACTCGTAGCCACGGGGTCCGGCGGCGCGCGGGTCGACCAGATGTCCGCGCCGAGCGCCGCGGGGCCGCGGGGCGCTTCGGCCTTCTCGGAGCACCGAGGGCTCCCTGGAGGCTGCGGACGAGCAGCCGCGAGGCCCCCCGGGGCAGCCGCCCTGCCGGGTCGACCAGCTGTCCGGCCCGGACTTGGTCCCCGGACCGGGGCGCGCGGGTCGACCAGATGTCCCGCGGCGCTCGGGGGCCGGGTCCCGGGGCTCTGGGTGCTCTGGGTGCGCTCCCGGCCCTCTGGTCGGCTCCGAAGGCCCCGCGGACTCGTAGCCACGGGGTCCGGCGGCGCGCGGGTCGACCAGATGTCCGCGCCGAGCGCCGCGGGGACCGCAGGGCGCTCGGCCTTCTCGGAGGCTCGAGGGCTCCGGCGACCCGGCGGACGAGCAGCGGCGAGGCCGCCGTGGCCGCCGCCCTGCCGGGTCGACCGGCGACCCGACCCCCGTGTCTCGGGGGGGGGGGGGGGGGGGGCGGGTCGACCAGATGTCCGCACCGAGCGCCGCGGGGCCGTGGGGCCGCGGGGCGCTCGGCCTTCTCGGAGCCCCGAGGGCTCCCTGGAGGCTGCGGACGAGCAGCCGCGAGGCCCCCGGGGCAGCCGCCCTGCCGGGTCGACCGGCGGCCCGGCCCGGACTCGGGCCCCGGGTCCCGTGGCGCGCGGGTCGACCAGATGTCCGCGCCGAGCGCCACATGGCTGCGGGTCGCTCCGGCTTCTCGCAGTCCCGAGGGTTCCGCGGGCACGTAGCTGCGAGACCCGGGCGGCTGCCCTCCCGCCCGGCTCACGGGGCGCTCGTGTCCATCAGCTGGTCGTGCGGAAATCCCGTGGTTGCCTCCCTCCCTCCCCTCCCTCCCTCCCTCCCTCCCTCCCTCGTCCAGCCGCCACGTTTTCGGGGTTCGTGCGACTGGGATGAAATAGACCTTCCCAACGTCAATCGGAGATCATCCATCATACCTCTCGAGTCCCCAAAAGCCAAGAAACACGCCAACCAAAACGCTTTTATTATGCCAACGGTTCCCGTTTTCATTCCTATCGTTTAGGGAGGTTTGGTGGCAGCAGCGGCGAAAGCAAAAGGAAACCCGAGGAAAGCGGCTCCATCCACCAGGGCTGTGTCTCATCGGTGCCGACGCAGGAGGGACGGGCTTCGTTCGTTCGTTCGCTGCGGCCCAAATTCCCGGGCCGCCCGAGGACCGCTCGCACCGGCCCGAGGGAGGGAGCCCGGCAGGCAGGATGCCTCCGGGGAAATGGCCAAGTCGACCGCGCGACCCACAACCCGCCCGACTGGGGGCGAGAAGGAGCATGGAGGAGGACTCCGTCCCCTAGTCGGCAGACGGCCCCGGGACAGGGACGTTCGCCAAAACCTCCCCAAGGCCGCTTTCCGTGACCGAGTCGGCCTCCCCGCCTGTACTCGTCCCGGCCCGAGAAACGAGACGCGGGGTGGATCGGGACCAGGCCACGCACCAGGCCGGCCGGCGCGGCATCCTCCCCTCCCCGACCTGACCTGACCTGGACGAACGCCCTCCCCATCGCCCGCCCCCGCGAGGCTGATCCGTCCGGCCGGTGAGGAGGCCGCTTGTCGGGCGCCACCTGCTGCCCGGCATCCTCTTATATAGTGTTCGAGGAGGTCGACCAGGTGGCCCGGCCTGGATTGGGGGGGGGGGGGCCCGGGTGCGGTGACCCGGGCGGCGGGGGCCGGGGGGGGGGTAGGAGTGGAGAGGGAAAGGTGGGCGGGGGGTATGCCGGGGTCGGGGGTCGGCGCGGGGCGGGGCGGGAGTGGGGGATAGGGGAGGGGCGGGAGGCCGTCTGGACATGGAGGGTCGGAAGAGCGGTGGTGACAATGATTTTCATTATCATTTAGAAAGAAGAACGTGGACTTCTTTAGAGGAGTCCTTTGAATAGCTTCTCCATTTAGTTAACATACATCCAAATGGAGGTCGGGAAACTTGGGTCCTGTTAACATATGGATGGAAGTGGAAAGAACTATCGCGATGACCGTCCTTGTGTTTCTTTTATTTTTTCTTTCTTCCTGCTCCCCAAAGCCGCCCCCCCCACCCCCGCCCCGCCCCGCCCCGCCCCGCCCCGTCCCGTCCCGTCCCGTCCATAGTTGTAGGTTCCAGTGGTAGGTCTTTCGCGTTTCTGCTATGTGGGACGCCGCCTCGGCGTGGCTTGAAGGGCGATGCTGGGTCTGGGGCTGCGCCCAGGATCCGAACCGGTGAAAACCTGGGCCGTCGAAGCCGGGGGCCGGGGTGGGGGGCGCTACTTGACCGTTCGTCCACGGGCTCGGCCCCCGGCCCCTTGTTTTCTAGGGAGAGAGACAGAGAGACCCGATCCATTTTCCCTTGGCCTCTAAAGCGTGCGTGTGGTCGAAAGGCGACAGAGAGAGGGGTTCTGGTCCAGAAAGCCCCGACTGCGCCGCCGCGGGGATCGGTCGGTTCCGCCCGAACCGTCCGAGTCGGAAAGGAACGGACAGCTTTCCTCCTTTGGGCCCCTGACTTGGGACCGACAGGGGAAGAGGAACAGGCCTCTCTCCCTCACACCCTGGCCCCTTCCTCCAGGACGCCCTCCTTCTAGTCAGCCCGCCTCTGGCTTTTCCACACGCCGACGACCGCTCGTCGGCATGGACCCACCTTCCTTGGGGGACACCACCACACGACTCTCCCACTCGTCTGCCTGCCTTTCGTTGGCGTCGCTGCCAAAGGCGAGGGGTAGGGGTGGCGGTGGCAGGGACGGCAGGGGCCCAGCGGCTCTCTGGCGGGTGAGGAAGTCTTGCTGGTTCTCCTAGGTCGGTGATCTTTCTCGATCTCCACACACATTCTTCGTTTGGGGAGCCAAGAGACGCCCTCTGAGGAATCCCTATGGCCAGGGTCGATCACTTACTCGCTCACTGCCTCGGCCTCGGCCTCGGCCTCTGTCCATCTTGTCTCTCTCCCTCCCTCCCTCCCTCCCTCCCTCCCTCCCTCCCTCCCTCCCTCCCTCGTCGGTCTCTGTGTGTGGACGTCTAGGTGGAGGCGAGGCAGGGAGGCCACCCACCCACCCACCCACCCACCTACCTCGTGGTTTACCACACGCTCTACACGGAGGTAGAATTCCCATCCCACCGAATCCATCCTTTCCACGGGGCACAAGCCAGTGGCCTTCGGGAGTCTCTCTCCCCAAGGTGGCGCATCCGTCATGGCTATCTATTTCCAGAAGGTTTCCGTTTCCATCCCCTCCCCCGAAAGAAAAAACGGCCCCACTCCCGGATCTGCCCCACCACGATCACCACCACCGCTGCCGCCGCCGCCGCCGCCGCCATCTGCTGTCGCCCTCTAGGGTTGGACCGTTCTAGCTCTCTCCTCTGTGTGGAATCGCAACGTAGGTCGCCTTGGATGTCTGGCACCTCTCACTTAGCAGAAGGTTTTGGAGGCTCAGGCTGGGCCACGCTTTGGCCCGGGTCAGTGTTCCGTTCCTCCGGATGGCTTCCTCGTTTTCCACGAGAAGGAGCCGTGAAGACGGAAAGGAAGGGCGGATGGATGGCTTTTCCCGTGCTACCGAGTCCCTCTCCCCTTTTCCCCAAAGCGTGAGGGGCGGTCGAGAGGATCGTCTCTGATGACAAAAGTCAGAGGCACCCCGGGTCAGACACCGTGCGAGGCGTTGGTGTGTTCTCGAGAGGAGAACACGTCCCCGTCAGCGTTTCCTGTCGTTCTCGTTCCGAAAGGATTCACGCGCCACCCCGTCTCCCTCAAGGTCTTAGGGCTGTCGTGCTCCGCAGCCGTCACGTGTCGTGGATCCTGGGCACCACCACGCCACCCCGCCCCCCCCCCCCCCGCCATAGCTGTCGATCGCTATGTGGCACGCCTACGTTTGCCCAAAAGAGCAGTCCGATGGACAGCGTGGTGCTTTTCCCAGCAGGCAGGCAGGTGAGAGTCACCCCTCTAGAAGGTTTCCAAGCCCCGTTCCATTCTCAGAGGCAGCTCCTTTGGCCATCAAGGAGGCAGGCGATGGGGGTGGGGGTGGGGATGGGGATGGGGCAGGGGCCTCTGTCCCTCTGTCGCGGTAGAAATGATTGGGAAAGGAGGGACAATGGGCGTAGGTCGACCATCCTGGGCGGTGGTGCTTTGGGAGCTTTTTCTAGAAGAAGGAGCGAACGGCGTTCCCTGGGAAGGGAGGAAACCAGAGGAGGTCCCCCTCAGACCGACCTGGCACGAGAAGGACACACACTCTCTCTCTCTCTCTCTCTCTCTCTCTCTCTCCCTTTTCTTCCTGACTTGAAATCAGGAGACAAAACTCCCCTGCCAAAGGGGCCCTCCCAAAACGGGGAGTGAGGAAGACCTCCTTCTCTTCACGGCTGAAGTTCTCCCTGCCTTTCCTGGACGGGAAGGATAGCACCTACGCCCGCTGCCGTCGGTGACTTTTAGTCCCCCTGGAGAGGAAGAAATTCTTTCCCGTGGCCGAACCCTGGCGGTTCGTTCGTGCTGCAGAGGACGTGACCCTCTCTGACACACCCAGGAACCTCCTCGCTCCGGGTCGAGGAGAGGGAGTTCTGTTCTGTGGTTTAGAATGGTGCTTAAAAAGGGATGTCGCTTACAAAGGGTCCTCGTCCCCCTTCCTAAACCTAAACGGACGGCTCGGCTCGGAGGCGTGAGATACGTTTCGCATCCTCCTCGTCGTCTTCACTCAAAGTTTTATTGGAGTTTGGAAGATTTTATTTTTTGTCTTTCCTTTTTCTCCCCAAAGCCCCCCGGTACGTAGTTGTGTGTTCTTCGCGGTGGGTCCTTCTAGCGGTGGTATGTGGGACGCCGCCTCAGCGTGGTTTGATGAGCAGTGCCGTGTCCGCGCCCGGGATCCGAACGAACCGATGAAACACTGGGCTGCCTGCAGCGGAGCGCGCGAACTTAACCACTCGGCCACGGGGCCAGCCCCTTACTGGATTTTCAAAACAACTCCGGGGGCCGGCCCGGTGGCGCGGCGGTGAAGTTCGCACGTTCTGCTCCGCCGGCCCCGGGTTCGCCGGTCCGGATCCCGGGCGCAGGACCCGGCACCGCTTGGCGAGCCACGCTGTGGCAGGCGTCCCACCTGGAAAGTAGAGGGGGATGGGCACGGATGTCAGCTCAGGGCCAGTCTTCCTCGGCCGACAGAGGAGGATTGGTGGCAGATGTTCGCTCAGGGCTCATCTTCCTCAAAAATAAAATAATAAATCGATTCGATAAAATGTCAAATAACACAACCGCGGGATCACGCTTAGAGTCACCCTTGGCCCGATGATGCCACTCCCCACCCCCCCCACCCCCCTGCCCCCCACCATTTGGAGGTGCCGTCAGTGGGATTCGTTCCTGTTTGTCCATCTTTCTTCCTCTTTTTTTTTTTTTTTTTAAAGACTGGCACCCGAGCTCATTGCCAATCTTTTCTTTTCTTTTTATTCCTCCTCCTTCTTCTTCTTCTCCCCAGAGCACCCCAGTACCTAGTTCTATATTCTCTTTGAGGGTCCCTCTGGTTCTGCCGTGTGGGACGCCACCTCAGCGTGGTTTGATGAGCGGTGCCGTGTCCGAGCCCAGGATCCGAACCTTCCAAGCCCCGGGCCGCTGAAGCGGAGCGTGCAAACTCAACCGCTCGGCCACGGGGTCAGCCCCTCCCTTCCTTCCTTCCTTCCTTCCTTCCTTCCTTCCTTCCTTCCTTCCTTCCTTCCTTCCTAAGGAGGAGGAGGCAGGCACTGTGTGAAGTCGCCAGTGAGTCTGTGGAAAGAGACGGAGGATTTCCCATGGGAAGCCGGGGCGGGGGACACGGACCGATGTCGTGCGAACTTGAAGGTGAAAGATCAAAAAACCCACACACGCCTAGAGCGGCGGGTTGCCCGTTAGGAGTTTGCTTGCCGGGCCCATAACGCAGGGCTCATCGATGAGCCAAACCGTCCGTGATCCTCAAGCAGTCTAGTAGGGTTAGAGAAAGGAGGGGGGCACTCTTTCTGCCCCAGATGAGGCGAGTTTCTCAGACAGCCACCCTGCCCCAACATCTCCCCTCCCTGCCTCCCGGCCCTTGGTGGACTGCGGCCTAAGGGTGGGGGAATTGAAGAAAGCCGTTCAATGGAAAAAAGCCCGAGGCCATGGGAGAGAGCTTCCTGCACTTGAATGAAGCCCTGACGCCAGGCCCATCGGAATGAATGGGCCTGACCTCCCCTCCCCCCTCCCCCCTCCCCCCTCCCAGGCTGGCGACTCGGCAGTGGAAGGCTAGGGGTTTCTTCCGAAATGGTGAACCGGCCCCCTTGTCCACAGGAAAACCACACACGGGTACAGCCTAGGCCGGATCTCAGGCCAAGTCGTCAGGGTGGCAAGATGATGGCGGATGAGAGGAAACTTGTTCTGGGACCGCACCGCCCCCCCCCCATCGCCTCTCTGGCTGAGAAGAGGGCTGGGGAGCGGTGAGGGTCAGGGGGAGAGTGGGGGCGGGGCCGGGACAGGGACCACCGGGCAGTAGGACGGGAGTAGCCCTGAGGCCTGCCTGCCTGCTTCCTTCCCTGCCGGCGCAGGGCTGAGAGAGGCACGGGGCACGCTGGCTCCTGCCCCTTCACTCATTCGGGAAGCCTCCTGTTGTTGCTCCTGAGGTGCCGGCTGCGGTGACAGACAGAGCAAAACTCCTCTCTCTGTCTATTTCTTCAAAGGCCCGAGTCTGAGCTACGACAGATTCCCCTGTGGCTCAACCCGCAACCTCCCATCCTGCCAGACCAGACCCCTTGTCTAAAAACCTCCACTGGAGGAGCTCTTCCACCTGACTCGGAAAGGAAACACCAGCCCCGCCTCAGCCTCACACCCACCACCACCACCACCACCCGCCCCCCCCCCCCGCCCCACTCTCCTCCGGACCCAGATACCTAACAGAGGGAACAAAAATCCAAAAATCCTGCTGCTCTCCTTCTACCACCTCCACTTCAGAAGAGTCAGTCTCCCCCGAACACCTCAGACTCTGTGACTTCCCGCGGCCTCCCTTTCCCCGTCCCCATTCTCTCCCCGGACGGGCCCCATCTTACACTTGAACGACAGCTCCACCGCTCGGGGCAGCTGGACACGATGTCCCAAAGTGGCCCGGACGGTAGCCTGGTCGATTCCAAAGGACCCACGCACGCAGTCGGCCATAAACGTGGTGTGGAGATCGTGGACGTTTGCGGGCCTCTGATGAAATCGCTGCTCCGGGGACCCCGGCGTCTAGGACCCGTCTTCTCCGTGTTCTTCACACCGTTGCTCCTGGGCCGGTTATTCTCTTCCCTCTCACTGACCTTAACGTTTTGTCTCTGCCATTGAATTTTGACTGTGCGAATGTGACTTGCCGCTGTAGGGCTGCGTGGATCTCTCAGGCATCCTGCTGTGCCGTGCGGGGGGGGGGGGGGGGGGAATCCTTGGTGGGTGGGTCGATAGACGTCCCTTTGGTTGTGCCCTGGAGGGGAGAGACAGAGGGGACGACTCAATCCACCACGAACGCTGATGTCGCTCCGATAAACCTGTAGCGGTGATTCTAGTTTATGGCCCGTGTCCTGAAAATAACTTCCCGAAGGGCCAGCCCGGCGGCACAGCGGTTAAGTTCGCACGTTCCGTTTTGTCAGCCAGGGGTTCGCAGGTTCGGATCCAGGGTGCGGACGTGGCGCCGCTTGGCGAGCCACGCTGTGGTCAGCGTCCCGCCTATCAAGGGGAGGGGGATGGGCACGGATGTTAGCTCGGGACCACTCTCCCGGGGCAAAAAGAGGAGAATTGGCAGCAGGTGTCAGCTCGGGGCTCGTCTTCCTCGAAAAATAAATTAATTAAATTAATAAAAACAACTTCCCAAACCTCTCTGATAACTTGAAGCTTTGAAGTTTTGCGAGGTGAAATCAGGTGATAAAAAAGTCCACGGACGGGGGCGGCCCCGTGGCCGAGTGGTTAAGTTCACAAGCTCCCCTTCGGCGGCCCAGGGTTTTGCCGGTTCAGATCCCGGGCACGGCACGGACACGGCACCGCTCGTCGGGCCGTGTGGAGGCGGCGTCCCACATGCCACAACTGGAAGGGCCCTCAACTAAGATAGACAACTATGTCATGGGGGGGATTGGGGGAGAAAAATCGGGAGGGGGGGAAAAGAAAACAAAAACGGAAGATTGGCAACAGGCGTTAGCTCTGTGAGGGCCGATCTTCCTCACCCAAAAACTAAAGTGAGATGAAATCAAATAAAGCGAAGGAAAAGATAAACCTATGAAATCCCATGTTTCTAAAAGTGGCCAAGTGTTTAGAAATTGGCCAAGCGACGGAATGCTCATGGGAAGGACAGTTCCTAATTGCTGGCTTCTTAGTTTTCACCAAAATTAAGGTTCGTGAGGGTTAAAAAATCTACTTAACAAATGCGATGAAAGCCACTAGGCCGGCCCGGTGGCGCGCTGGTTAAGTGTGCCTGTTCCGCTTCGCCGGCCCGGGGTTCGCCAGTTCGGATCCCGGGGGTGGACGTGGCACCGCTGGGCGAGCCACGTGGTGGTAGGCGTCCCACATATGAAATAGAGGAAGATGGGCACGGAGGTGAGCTCAGGGCCAGCCTTCCTCGGCAAAAAGAGGAGGATTGGCAGCAGTTAGCTCAGGGCTCATCGTCCTCAAAACAAAACAAAACAAAACAAAAAGCCACTAAAAGTGAATATGGGAAACATCTTTGTGTTCAAGGAAAGTGAGATGGCTGCCTTCAGGCAAGAGGGCCTAAAAAGTAAAGATCGTTTTGTCTGTGAAAAGGTGATCAAAGTTTCACGGGGAAAATAATCTGAGAAAAAGGCCTGTTCGTGGTCAAGTGGCCTAAAATTGGAACGAGTGGACAGATAGAAATGGCGAGCGATAGGATCTATGGGAGTCTATGAGGAAGCCATTGGGTGTCGGCCTAATTCGGCCTGACAGTGTTTTTCGAAAAGGGCCTGACGTGGCCGTCGAGCACGCATCGCATCGTAGATCCGCTTTACACATTTCCTACGGCAAGAACCAATGCCCTTAAGGGAAAGGAGCAGCTTCCCCGTGCTCGGGCCTTTCCTTAAGGAGAGGCATCTTTCCTTAGGCTAGGAGCGGATGGTTGCGCTCACCTTTGACCATCCGGCTCCCCTGTGACCACCCAGGCCCAGACAACCGACCTGCCACCCAGCAGTGTCTGTCGATCGCTGTGCCGACAGAGCAGTCTCGCGACTATCATCCAAGGGACCTTTCGATCCTATGTGAAACGTCCTCTCTGGGGGTCTAGAAGCACTCTGTACACCCCACTTCCCGGGCACCCTCTCTTCCTTCGGGAAGAAAGGCCCCGGGCCACAGTCCTCACATTTTAGCTCAGAATAAACGCACCCCGATTTTCACGGATAGATTGGTTCCGGATTATTTCCGTCGACAGAATGGAATCAAGTCAATGAGTTTCAAGATCGGAGGGAAGCTGATGCAAAATCAGAATTTGTTTTTCTCACTCCCGAAAGGATACTTTTCTCTAACTTCTAGTCTCCTCCTGATAAAGACATTGGAAAAGGTTTCTCTTGACCTCTGAGGGAATCGACACCAAAGACAGAGATCCTCCATTTTGTCAGAATGATTTCCTAGGCCTCCAATGGAGGAGGCCTCCCTCGGACGGGAGCTCAGCTTTTGTTTTGCAACAGTTTTCCTCTCTCTGCTTGCCTTTAACATCTCCTTTCCCGTTCTTCTTTTTTGGAAGGGAAATACGTGCACCGCTGGGGAAAAAAAAAAAAAAAAGAATTTTCTAAATGACCAAAGAAGATCTACGACTGTTGTTATTTTGGTTTCACGGAGCAGTTCCACGTCCACATTTACTCCATTTTAAACACCCACACACACTCACAGCACGGCGCTGTGAGGATGTCCCGGGGAACTCGATTTGTGGAGGGAATGGCTGTGAGGTCTCTGCCCCCCAACCCCCACCATTTGGGTGCTTCTGCTTGTTGATGAGGACGGGAAGCCCTGCTGAAATCCATATTCTTATCACCACACGTGCATCTGCACCCATGCTCCCCCCCGTGTGTCGTCTTTGGGCTTTGCTGTGGCCCCGTGCGGAGGGAGACCTGTTTTGTGTTGTAAACTTTTCCGCGGCCAAGCGGCTCGGTCCTTTCCTCTACGACTTGTGGGCTCTGTCTGTCCGTCTGCCTTAGAGAGACCCTCTGGGCCGGAAGTGACAGGCTGCACACAATTCCTGACAGACTGCGGACAATTCCTCCGTCGTCACGGTCCTTCTCTGATGACGTGCATGGTTTCGGTTTGACAGCGACCCCCACCCCCCACCCCGCCGTGATTTTCTAAGTCCTCCCGGGAGCCCGGGAAGTGCTCGGGCCGCTCCGGGAAGCGGGGGCCGGCAGCCCCGGCCTGCCCCGTGGCATCTCCGGGGACTTTTCCACCTCTGTCCGCGTCAGCCAGCCGGCAGCCCCGCGCCCGGCCCGGCCCAGAAGTCACGTGGGGAGTCTGTCCCCTTCCTGGCAAGCCCACCCACCCCACCCCCCTCCCCGCCGATTTTCCAACACCTCCTTCTGCGCCCAGGGTTGCCCTGTGCTGCCTGGGAGCTCCGAGGTGGACACCCTGGGGCCTCACGTGGTGACCTCCCGGCCGCCCCAAGCGGGCCCAGAGAGAAAGAGAGAGAGAGAGAGACAGAGAGAGACAGAGACAGAGACAGAGACAGAGAGAGACAGAGACAGAGACAGAGACAGAGACAGAGAGAGACCTGACCCGGCGGTGGGCTCAGGCTGTGCACTCTCGCTGGCTGGTGACCCGGTTCCCTCCCGCTGACCCCTCCGCGCCGGTCGTTGGGCGCCATCTGGCGGCCGCTTTTACAGAGTGGCCCTCCTCCGGAGCCCCGGCGACATGAGCAAGGGATGGGACTCGCAGGACGTCTGTGTGGTTTCCAGTGTGGGGCTGTGTGGAACAGAGCTGCTAAGAACATTCATGCCCCGGATTCTGTGTGAATGAACAGGAACGTGGCCGCAGCCCCCACCCCGCCCCCCGCCCCAGCCCCCGGGAGTGGTGGGAGTGGTGCCCTCCAGACCACCCTCGGGTTGGATGCCTCCCTCCCTGGAAGGACTCACGGGACTCCACAAAAGCTGACTTCCTGGAGGTCCAGCGGAGACCCCCAAGGCCCAAGGCCCCCCCCCCCCACCCACCCACCACAGATCACTGTGGAAGCCTTAACGACCCAAGGCTCCAGCTACATACAGACGCTCTTAGGAGGCAAGATACACCAAAGGCTTATGTAGGTTGCCACTTTCGGTGGTTGTTTCCGCGGCGTGTCAGTTTTGGAACCCGCCACGCCCTTTTTCACAGAGGCCATACCGTTTCCCTTCACCACCAGTGAGGCGTGAGTGACTGACTTGGCTTCTCCGCGACCTGACTAGCAGTTTGATCCTGTTCCGGTATTTGGAAGAAGGCAGTCTCACCCATGTGTCCCCACAATGTCTCCCTCTAATTTTCTCACTTGCTTTTCCAGGGAACAGCTCACATCTTTTCATGCGCTTATCGGTCATCCATGCGTACCTCCTCCACCCCAGGTGAAAGTGCCTGCTCTGTCTATTGGTCTTCCATTCGTTTTGTATTTTTCAGTGTTGATTTCCCCCGGGTCTCCACTCCATTGTGGGTTTTGTTTTTTGTTTTTTGTTTTTTGTTTTTTTTTTTTGCTTAAAGATTGTCACCTGAGCTAGGCACTGTTGCGCTGCTTCCTCAGTTTCAGAGGGTACCTTTTTCAGGGTTGCTTTTTGACCGGGTCTCCTCGCCATTGTATTTTTTTATTTTTTTTTTTTTTGCTTAAAGATTGCCACCTGAGCTAGCCTCTGTTGCCCATCTTCTTCGGTTTCAGAGGGTAGATTTCTCAGTGTTGCTTTTTCGCCAGCTCTCCACGCCCTGGCGTCTTTTTTTTTTCTGCTTGAAGGCTGCAACCTGAGCTAGCTTCTTTTGCCCATGTTCCTCAGTTTCAGAGGGTGGATTTCTCCGTGTTGCTTTTTCCCCAGGTCTCCACACCCTTGTGTGTTTCTTTGGCTTAACGATTGCCACCTGAGGTAGCCACTGTTGCCCATCTTCGTCCGTTTCAGAGGGTGGATTTCTCAGTGTTGCCTTTTCGCCAGCTCCCCACGCCCTTGTGTGTTTCTTTTGCTTAAAGATTGTCACCTGAGCTAGGCACTGTTGCCCTGCTTCCTCAGTTTCAGAGGGTACCTTTTTCAGGGTTGCTTTTTCACCGGGTCTCCTCGCCATTGTATTTTTTTATCTTATTTTTTTTGCTTAAAGATTGCCACCTGAGCTAGCCTCTGTTGCGCTTCTTTCTCAGTTCTAGAGGGTAGATTTCTCCGTGTTGCTTTTTCCCCAGGTCTCCACGCACTTCCTTTTATTTTTCCTTAAAGATTGCCACCTGAGCTAGCCTCTGTTGCCCATCTTCGTCGGTTTCAGAGGGTAGATTTCTCACTGTTGCTTTTTTGCCAGGTCTGCACGCCCATGTGTTTTTTTTCTGCTTAAAGGTTGCAACCTGAGCTAGCTTCTTTTGCCCATGTTCGTCAGTTTCAGAGGGTGGATTTCTCCGTGTTGCTTTTTCCCCAGGTCTCCACACCCTTGTGTGTTTCTTTGGCTTAACGATTGCCACCTGAGCTAGCCTCTGTTGACCATCTTCCTCAGTTTCAGAGGGTGGATTTCTGAATGTTGCTTTTTCCCCAGGTCTCCACGCCCTTGTGTGTTTCTTTTGCTTAACGATTGCCACCTGAAGCCAGCCTCTCTTGCCCATCTTCCTCAGTTTCAGAGGGTAGATATTTCAGGGTTGCTTTTTCCCCAGGTCTCCACGCCTTTGGGTTTTGTTTTTGCTTAACGATTGCCACCTGAGCTAGCCTCTGTTGCCCATATTCGTCCGTTTCAGAGGGTGGATTTCTCAGTGTTGCCTTTTCCCCAGGTCTCCACGCCCTTGTGTGTTTCTTTTGCTTAAAGATTGCCACCTGAGCTAGCCTCTCTTGCCCATGTTCCTCAGTTTCAGAGGGTAGATATTTCAGGGTTGCTTTGTCCCCAGGGCTCCACGCCTTTGTGCTTTGTTTTTGCTTAAGGATTGCCACCTGAGGTAGCCTCTCTTGCCCATCTTCCTCAGTTTCAGAGGGTGGATTTCTCCGTGTTGCTTTTTCCCCAGGTCTCCACGCCCTTGTGTGTTTCTTTTGCTTAACGATTGCCACCTGAGCTAGCCTCTGTTGCCCATCTTCGTCCGTTTCAGAGGGTGGATTTCTCAGTGTTGCCTTTTCGCCAGCTCCCCACGCCCTTGTGTGTTTCTTTTGCTTAAAGATTGTCACCTGAGCTAGGCACTGTTGCCCTGCTTCCTCAGTTTCAGAGGGTACCTTTTTCAGGGTTGCTTTTTGACCGGGTCTCCTCGCCATTGTATTTTTTTATCTTATTTTTTTTGCTTAAAGATTGCCACCTGAGCTAGCCTCTGTTGCGCTTCTTTCTCAGTTCTAGAGGGTAGATTTCTCCGTGTTGCTTTTTCCCCAGGTCTCCACGCACTTCCTTTTATTTTTCCTTAAAAATTGCCACCTGAGCTAGCCTCTGTTGTCCATCTTCGTCGGTTTCAGAGGGTAGATTTCTCACTGTGGCTTTTTTGCCAGGTCTGCACGCCCTTGTGTTTTTTTTCTGCTTAAAGGTTGCAACCTGAGCTAGCTTCTTTTGCCCATGTCCCTCAGTTTCAGAGGGTGGATTTCTCCGTGTTGCTTTTTCCCCAGGTCTCCAGACCCTTGTGTGTTTCTTTGGCTTAACGATTGCCACCTGAGGTAGCCTCTGTTGCCCATCTTCCTCAGTTTCAGAGGGTGGATTTCTGAATGTTGCTTTTTCCCCAGGTCTCCACGCCCTTGTGTGTTTCTTTTGCTTAACGATTGCCACCTGAAGCCAGCCTCTCTTGCCCATCTTCCTCAGTTTCAGAGGGTAGATATTTCAGGGTTGCTTTTTCCCCAGGTCTCCACGCCTTTGGGTTTTGTTTTTGCTTAACGAGTGCCACCTGAGCTAGCCTCTCTTGCCCATGTTCCTCAGTTTCAGAGGGTAGATATTTCAGGGTTGCTTTGTCCCCAGGGCTCCACGCCTTTGTGCTTTGTTTTTGCTTAAGGATTGCCACCTGAGGTAGCCTCTCTTGCCCATCTTCCTCAGTTTCAGAGGGTGGATTTCTCCGTGTTGCTTTTTCCCCAGGTCTCCACGCCCTTGTGTGTTTCTTTTGCTTAAAGATTGCCACCTGAGCTAGCCTCTGTTGCCCATCTTCGTCCGTTTCAGAGGGTGGATTTCTCAGTGTTGCCTTTTCGCCAGCTCCCCACGCCCTTGTGTGTTTCTTTTGCTTAAAGATTGTCACCTGAGCTAGGCACTGTTGCCCTGCTTCCTCAGTTTCAGAGGGTACCTTTTTCAGGGTTGCTTTTTCACCGGGTCTCCTCGCCATTGTATTTTTTTATCTTATTTTTTTTGCTTAAAGATTGCCACCTGAGCTAGCCTCTGTTGCGCTTCTTTCTCAGTTCTAGAGGGTAGATTTCTCCGTGTTGCTTTTTCCCCAGGTCTCCACGCACTTCCTTTTATTTTTCCTTAAAAATTGCCACCTGAGCTAGCCTCTGTTGCCCATCTTCGTCGGTTTCAGAGGGTAGATTTCTCACTGTTGCTTTTTTGCCAGGTCTGCACGCCCATGTGTTTTTTTTCTGCTTAAAGGTTGCAACCTGAGCTAGCTTCTTTTGCCCATGTCCCTCAGTTTCAGAGGGTGGATTTCTCCGTGTTGCTTTTTCCCCAGGCCTCCAGACCCTTGTGTGTTTCTTTGGCTTAACGATTGCCACCTGAGGTAGCCTCTGTTGCCCATCTTCGTCCGTTTCAGAGGGTGGATTTCTCAGTGTTGCCTTTTCGCCAGCTCCCCACGCCCTTGTGTGTTTCTTTTGCTTAAAGATTGTCACCTGAGCTAGGCACTGTTGCCCTGCTTCCTCAGTTTCAGAGGGTACCTTTTTCAGGGTTGCTTTTTGACCGGGTCTCCTCGCCATTGTATTTTTTTATCTTATTTTTTTTGCTTAAAGATTGCCACCTGAGCTAGCCTCTGTTGCGCTTCTTTCTCAGTTCTAGAGGGTAGATTTCTCCGTGTTGCTTTTTCCCCAGGTCTCCACGCACTTCCTTCTATTTTTCCTTAAAAATTGCCACCTGAGCTAGCCTCTGTTGTCCATCTTCGTCCGTTTCAGTGGGTGGATTTCTCCGTGTTGCTTTTTCCCCAGGTCTCCACACCCTTGTGTGTTTCTTTGGCTTAACGATTGCCACCTGAGGTAGCCTCTGTTGCCCATCTTCCTCAGTTTCAGAGGGTGGATTTCTGAATGTTGCTTTTTCCCCAGGTCTCCACGCCCTTGTGTGTTTCTTTTGCTTAACGATTGCCACCTGAAGCCAGCCTCTCTTGCCCATCTTCCTCAGTTTCAGAGGGTAGATATTTCAGGGTTGCTTTTTCCCCAGGTCTCCACGCCTTTGGGTTTTGTTTTTGCTTAACGATTGCCACCTGAGCTAGCCTCTGTTGCCCATCTTCGTCCGTTTCAGAGGGTGGATTTCTCAGTGTTGCCTTTTCCCCAGGTCTCCACGCCCTTGTGTGTTTCTTTTGCTTAAAGATTGCCACCTGAGCTAGCCTCTCTTGCCCATGTTCCTCAGTTTCAGAGGGTAGATATTTCAGGGTTGCTTTGTCCCCAGGGCTCCACGCCTTTGTGCTTTGTTTTTGCTTAAGGATTGCCACCTGAGGTAGCCTCTCTTGCCCATCTTCCTCAGTTTCAGAGGGTGGATTTCTCCGTGTTGCTTTTTCCCCAGGTCTCCACGCCCTTGTGTGTTTCTTTTGCTTAACGATTGCCACCTGAGCTAGCCTCTGTTGCCCATCTTCGTCCGTTTCAGAGGGTGGATTTCTCAGTGTTGCCTTTTCGCCAGCTCCCCACGCCCTTGTGTGTTTCTTTTGCTTAAAGATTGTCACCTGAGCTAGGCACTGTTGCCCTGCTTCCTCAGTTTCAGAGGGTACCTTTTTCAGGGTTGCTTTTTCACCGGGTCTCCTCGCCATTGTATTTTTTTATCTTATTTTTTTTGCTTAAAGATTGCCACCTGAGCTAGCCTCTGTTGCGCTTCTTTCTCAGTTCTAGAGGGTAGATTTCTCCGTGTTGCTTTTTCCCCAGGTCTCCACGCACTTCCTTTTATTTTTCCTTAAAAATTGCCACCTGAGCTAGCCTCTGTTGTCCATCTTCGTCGGTTTCAGAGGGTAGATTTCTCACTGTGGCTTTTTTGCCAGGTCTGCACGCCCTTGTGTTTTTTTTCTGCTTAAAGGTTGCAACCTGAGCTAGCTTCTTTTGCCCATGTCCCTCAGTTTCAGAGGGTGGATTTCTCCGTGTTGCTTTTTCCCCAGGCCTCCACGCCCTTGTGTGTTTCTTTTGCTTAAAGATTGCCACCTGAAGCCAGCCTCTCTTGCCCATCTTCCTCAGTTTCAGAGGGTAGATATTTCAGGGTTGCTTTTTCCCCAGGTCTCCACGCCTTTGTGTTTTGTTTTTGCTTAACGATTGCCACCTGAGCTAGCCTCTCTTGCCCATGTTCCTCAGTTTCAGAGGGTAGATATTTCAGGGTTGCTTTGTCCCCAGGGCTCCACGCCTTTGTGCTTTGTTTTTGCTTAAGGATTGCCACCTGAGGTAGCCTCTCTTGCCCATCTTCCTCAGTTTCAGAGGGTGGATTTCTCCGTGTTGCTTTTTCCCCAGGTCTCCACGCCCTTGTGTGTTTCTTTTGCTTAAAGATTGCCACCTGAGCTAGCCTCTGTTGCCCATCTTCGTCCGTTTCAGAGGGTGGATTTCTCAGTGTTGCCTTTTCGCCAGCTCCCCACGCCCTTGTGTGTTTCTTTTGCTTAAAGATTGTCACCTGAGCTAGGCACTGTTGCCCTGCTTCCTCAGTTTCAGAGGGTACCTTTTTCAGGGTTGCTTTTTCACCGGGTCTCCTCGCCATTGTATTTTTTTATCTTATTTTTTTTGCTTAAAGATTGCCACCTGAGCTAGCCTCTGTTGCGCTTCTTTCTCAGTTCTAGAGGGTAGATTTCTCCGTGTTGCTTTTTCCCCAGGTCTCCACGCACTTCCTTTTATTTTTTTCCTTAAAAATTGCCACCTGAGCTAGCCCCTGTTGCCCATCTTCGTCGGTTTCAGAGGGTAGATTTCTCAGTGTTGATTTTTCCCCATTTCTCCACGCCCTCTTGCTTTTTTTTTTTTATTTCCTTAAATGTCGGCGCCTGAGCTAGCTTCTTTTGCCCATCTTCGTCAGTTTCAGCGGGTAGACTCTCCGCCTGCCTTCGACAGGCCCTCTGGACTGGAAAGCTTTCCTCCTCCCGTCATCACGGTCCTTCTCGGATGACGTGCCTGGTTTCGGTTTGACCGTCCCCGCCCGCCCTGATTTTCTAAGTCCTCCCGGGAACCCCGGGGGCGCTCCAGCCGCTCCGGGAAGCGGCGGCCTCCCGGCCGCACCGGCCCAGCCCGGCCCGGGCCGCCCCCTGGCCTCTCTGGGGGGAACTCTCCCCTTCCCCTTCCCGGTGATCGCCCGAGAAACCTTTTCCGAGTCCCCCTCCTGCGGCTGGGGCTGCGCCTTGGCGGCCGGGAGCCCGCGGGCGGACGCCCCGGGGCCGCACTGGGCCGGGAGGCTGGGTCCGAGGGGGCTCCGGGACGGGATCGGGCGGCCCGGCGGCCCGGCTGTGCTCCCCGGCGGGCCCGCGCTCCGGCTCCGTCCCGCTGAGGCGGTCGTCGGTCGCCGGGTGCCACCTGGCGGCCGCTTTTATATCGTCTCTTTCCTCCGGAGCTCCGGCGACGCGGGCCAAGGGACGGGACTCGGCCGCGGTGACCGAGGCAGAGTCCCGGGAGGCCGGCGTCGCTGGCGGGATCTGGCCCGGTGGCGCCGGGGCGTGAGCGCGACGCCCGCTCGCCGGAGATTGGAGGTGCAGGCTACTGAGGGAGGTGGCTGTCGCCGCGCCGCCCGGTGCCGGCCGGGGTGTGGGGCCTCCCGGACGGGTCGACCAGCAGCCGCCGGTGCCCCTCCGTCCCCGGGAGGGGGTGGGGGGCCGCCGCGGGGGAACGGGCGAGGGAGCTCGTCCCGTGCCCGGCCGTCGTCCCGAGGGCGGCCCGGTGGTCGGGCCTTCCGCGTCGCCGATCCCCTTTCCGCGCCCCGCTCCGGAGGTGGGCGACCGGCCGGGGCCTTGCGGGGGAGGCCCGTGGAGGGCGCGACGGGCTCGGCCGCCGGGCTGGCCTTTTCCCCACTGGTCTTCCGAGTCGACCGGCTCTGGCGGTGGGGACCGGGCCCGGTCCTCGGATGCCTCCTCCTCCGTGGCAGTTTTTTTTTCCAAGTCCCGCCCTGGAGAAGAGCGTGGACCGGCCCCGGGAGCCCTCGAGGGCGGGCCGGGGAGGGCGTCCCCGGCCCGGACGCGTGCCCGGGGTGGGTCCGGGCCGTCGGACCGGACTTCTCTCTCCGAGTTTCGCGGGTCGCGTCTTTGTCCGGAGGCGGGAGGGGGCCGGCTCGAGGCGTAGGTGGAGCCCCGGCTGAGGGACGGGAGCCACGGTCCCGCCCCGGGCCCGGTCGCCGGAGGCGCCTCCGCGGAATTCTTTTCTAAGTCCTGACCCGGCGACTCAGAGGGAGGGACCGACCGGTCCCGGCCCGCGCGGGCGGCCCGGGGAGGCTGTCCCCGGCTCCCCCTGCCGCCACGCTTCTGGGGTCGACCAGATGGCCCCGGGAGCTCCGGGCCTGGTGGCGATGGGGTCGTGCTTGGGGTCTGGTGGCCGTGGCCGTGATCCAGGGGTTCCCCTGGTGATCCGTGGGTGGGCCCCGTCTCCGGGCGCGGCGATTCTTGCCCCCGAATGGGTGGTTTTGTGCCGCCAGATAAGTGCTGACACGCTCTGCTCGGGTGACAGTCGCCCGAGAGCTTCCGGGTGCCTGGATGCGTGTGCGGGGAGGGCTCCGGGCTCTGGCCGAGAACAGGACGCCCGTTTCCACCCCCGCCGCTTGAGCCGCCCGCTGGGGCCTGCGCGCCGGCTCTTGTGCGTTCCAGGCGCCCCCACGACCGTGGTGCCACCTCCGGTCTCTGGTACCCGAGGGCGGCGGGGTTAGGGGCGCGGGGTCCTCTACCACGTGCACTCCCTGCCGCCGGCACCCGGGTGCGGTCGCGACTTACCCCATCCCACCGGCTCCGTGCCAGTGCGTGTCAGGCGTTCTCGTCCTGGGGTCGTCGCCCGCGCTTGCTGGAGAAGGAGAGGGGTCGGTGAGGCTGAAGCAGGCTCCTCCGCTCGCTGTCCTCGCCGGCCTTCCCTTGCTCGGGGGTCCCTCGCGTTATGCTGCCGACCGATGTGGTGATGCTGTGCTCTCCCGGGCCGGGCCTAAGCCGTGCCAGACGAGGGACGGACGTTCATGGCGAACGGGACCGCTCTTCTCGCTCTGCCCGCGGGTCCCCTCGCCCGTTCTCCCCCGCTGCGAGTGGCGTGTGGGAGGCGGCAGGGGTGCGGAATCCGGCCCGACCTCGCTCCCCCGCCCCGTGCCTCGTGGCGTGGGCGGTGTCGGGGTCTCCGTGACGCGGCGGATGCTCTGCCTGTTGCCTCTTGGCTGTGTCTCGCGGGCGGCCCTCCCCGCGGTGGGGCGGGCCGTGTTGCCGCCGCGCCGCGCGCCTTCCCGGGCGCGTGAGCGCGTTCCCCAGGCC
>NW_027225149.1:45000-53322 GCF_041296235.1 Equus asinus
CGCGGGGTGGATCGGGACCAGGCCACGCACCAGGCCGGCCGGCGCGGCATCCTCCCTCCCCCGACCTGACCTGACCTGGACGAACGCCTCCCCATCGCCCGCCCCCGCGAGGCTGATCCGTCCGGCCGGTGAGGAGGCCGCTTGTCGGGCGCCACCTGCTGCCCGGCATCCTCTTATATAGTGTTCGAGGAGGTCGACCAGGTGGCCCGGCCTGGATTGGGGGGGGGGGGGCGCGGGGTGCGGTGTCCCGGGCGGCGGGGGACGGGGGGGGGGTAGGAGTGGAGAGGGAAAGGTGGGCGTGGAGAATGCCGGGGTCGGGGGTCGGCGCGGGGCGGGGCGGGAGTTGGGGATAGGGGAGGGGCGGGAGGCCGTCTGGACATGGAGGGTCGGAAGAGCGGTGGTGACAATGATTTTCATTATCATTTAGAAAGAAGAACGTGGACTTCTTTAGAGGAGTCCTTTGAATAGCTTCTCCATTTAGTTAACATACATCCAAATGGAGGTCGGGAAACTTGGGTCCTGTTAACATATGGATGGAAGTGGAAAGAACTATCGCGATGACCGTCCTTGTGTTTCTTTTATTTTTTCTTTCTTCCTGCTCCCCAAAGCCGCCCCCCCCACCCCCGCCCCGCCCCGCCCCGCCCCGCCCCGTCCCGTCCCGTCCCGTCCATAGTTGTAGGTTCCAGTGGTAGGTCTTTCGCGTTTCTGCTATGTGGGACGCCGCCTCGGCGTGGCTTGAAGGGCGATGCTGGGTCTGGGGCTGCGCCCAGGATCCGAACCGGTGAAAACCTGGGCCGTCGAAGCCGGGGGCCGGGGTGGGGGGCGCTACTTGACCGTTCGTCCACGGGCTCGGCCCCCGGCCCCTTGTTTTCTAGGGAGAGAGACAGAGAGACCCGATCCATTTTCCCTTGGCCTCTAAAGCGTGCGTGTGGTCGAAAGGCGACAGAGAGAGGGGTTCTGGTCCAGAAAGCCCCGACTGCGCCGCCGCGGGGATCGGTCGGTTCCGCCCGAACCGTCCGAGTCGGAAAGGAACGGACAGCTTTCCTCCTTTGGGCCCCTGACTTGGGACCGACAGGGGAAGAGGAACAGGCCTCTCTCCCTCACACCCTGGCCCCTTCCTCCAGGACGCCCTCCTTCTAGTCAGCCCGCCTCTGGCTTTTCCACACGCCGACGACCGCTCGTCGGCATGGACCCACCTTCCTTGGGGGACACCACCACACGACTCTCCCACTCGTCTGCCTGCCTTTCGTTGGCGTCGCTGCCAAAGGCGAGGGGTAGGGGTGGCGGTGGCAGGGACGGCAGGGGCCCAGCGGCTCTCTGGCGGGTGAGGAAGTCTTGCTGGTTCTCCTAGGTCGGTGATCTTTCTCGATCTCCACACACATTCTTCGTTTGGGGAGCCAAGAGACGCCCTCTGAGGAATCCCTATGGCCAGGGTCGATCACTTACTCGCTCACTGCCTCGGCCTCGGCCTCGGCCTCTGTCCATCTTGTCTCTCTCCCTCCCTCCCTCCCTCCCTCCCTCCCTCCCTCCCTCCCTCCCTCCCTCGTCGGTCTCTGTGTGTGGACGTCTAGGTGGAGGCGAGGCAGGGAGGCCACCCACCCACCCACCCACCCACCTACCTCGTGGTTTACCACACGCTCTACACGGAGGTAGAATTCCCATCCCACCGAATCCATCCTTTCCACGGGGCACAAGCCAGTGGCCTTCGGGAGTCTCTCTCCCCAAGGTGGCGCATCCGTCATGGCTATCTATTTCCAGAAGGTTTCCGTTTCCATCCCCTCCCCCCGAAAGAAAAAACGGCCCCACTCCCGGATCTGCCCCACCACGATCACCACCACCGCTGCCGCCGCCGCCGCCGCCGCCATCTGCTGTCGCCCTCTAGGGTTGGACCGTTCTAGCTCTCTCCTCTGTGTGGAATCGCAACGTAGGTCGCCTTGGATGTCTGGCACCTCTCACTTAGCAGAAGGTTTTGGAGGCTCAGGCTGGGCCACGCTTTGGCCCGGGTCAGTGTTCCGTTCCTCCGGATGGCTTCCTCGTTTTCCACGAGAAGGAGCCGTGAAGACGGAAAGGAAGGGCGGATGGATGGCTTTTCCCGTGCTACCGAGTCCCTCTCCCCTTTTCCCCAAAGCGTGAGGGGCGGTCGAGAGGATCGTCTCTGATGACAAAAGTCAGAGGCACCCCGGGTCAGACACCGTGCGAGGCGTTGGTGTGTTCTCGAGAGGAGAACACGTCCCCGTCAGCGTTTCCTGTCGTTCTCGTTCCGAAAGGATTCACGCGCCACCCCGTCTCCCTCAAGGTCTTAGGGCTGTCGTGCTCCGCAGCCGTCACGTGTCGTGGATCCTGGGCACCACCACGCCACCCCGCCCCCCCCCCCCGCCATAGCTGTCGATCGCTATGTGGCACGCCTACGTTTGCCCAAAAGAGCAGTCCGATGGACAGCGTGGTGCTTTTCCCAGCAGGCAGGCAGGTGAGAGTCACCCCTCTAGAAGGTTTCCAAGCCCCGTTCCATTCTCAGAGGCAGCTCCTTTGGCCATCAAGGAGGCAGGCGATGGGGGTGGGGGTGGGGATGGGGATGGGGCAGGGGCCTCTGTCCCTCTGTCGCGGTAGAAATGATTGGGAAAGGAGGGACAATGGGCGTAGGTCGACCATCCTGGGCGGTGGTGCTTTGGGAGCTTTTTCTAGAAGAAGGAGCGAACGGCGTTCCCTGGGAAGGGAGGAAACCAGAGGAGGTCCCCCTCAGACCGACCTGGCACGAGAAGGACACACACTCTCTCTCTCTCTCTCTCTCTCTCTCTCTCTCCCTTTTCTTCCTGACTTGAAATCAGGAGACAAAACTCCCCTGCCAAAGGGGCCCTCCCAAAACGGGGAGTGAGGAAGACCTCCTTCTCTTCACGGCTGAAGTTCTCCCTGCCTTTCCTGGACGGGAAGGATAGCACCTACGCCCGCTGCCGTCGGTGACTTTTAGTCCCCCTGGAGAGGAAGAAATTCTTTCCCGTGGCCGAACCCTGGCGGTTCGTTCGTGCTGCAGAGGACGTGACCCTCTCTGACACACCCAGGAACCTCCTCGCTCCGGGTCGAGGAGAGGGAGTTCTGTTCTGTGGTTTAGAATGGTGCTTAAAAAGGGATGTCGCTTACAAAGGGTCCTCGTCCCCCTTCCTAAACCTAAACGGACGGCTCGGCTCGGAGGCGTGAGATACGTTTCGCATCCTCCTCGTCGTCTTCACTCAAAGTTTTATTGGAGTTTGGAAGATTTTATTTTTTGTCTTTCCTTTTTCTCCCCAAAGCCCCCCGGTACGTAGTTGTGTGTTCTTCGCGGTGGGTCCTTCTAGCGGTGGTATGTGGGACGCCGCCTCAGCGTGGTTTGATGAGCAGTGCCGTGTCCGCGCCCGGGATCCGAACGAACCGATGAAACACTGGGCTGCCTGCAGCGGAGCGCGCGAACTTAACCACTCGGCCACGGGGCCAGCCCCTTACTGGATTTTCAAAACAACTCCGGGGGCCGGCCCGGTGGCGCGGCGGTGAAGTTCGCACGTTCTGCTCCGCCGGCCCCGGGTTCGCCGGTCCGGATCCCGGGCGCAGGACCCGGCACCGCTTGGCGAGCCACGCTGTGGCAGGCGTCCCACCTGGAAAGTAGAGGGGGATGGGCACGGATGTCAGCTCAGGGCCAGTCTTCCTCGGCCGACAGAGGAGGATTGGTGGCAGATGTTCGCTCAGGGCTCATCTTCCTCAAAAATAAAATAATAAATCGATTCGATAAAATGTCAAATAACACAACCGCGGGATCACGCTTAGAGTCACCCTTGGCCCGATGATGCCACTCCCCACCCCCCCCACCCCCCTGCCCCCCACCATTTGGAGGTGCCGTCAGTGGGATTCGTTCCTGTTTGTCCATCTTTCTTCCTCTTTTTTTTTTTTTTTTTAAAGACTGGCACCCGAGCTCATTGCCAATCTTTTCTTTTCTTTTTATTCCTCCTCCTTCTTCTTCTTCTCCCCAGAGCACCCCAGTACCTAGTTCTATATTCTCTTTGAGGGTCCCTCTGGTTCTGCCGTGTGGGACGCCACCTCAGCGTGGTTTGATGAGCGGTGCCGTGTCCGAGCCCAGGATCCGAACCTTCCAAGCCCCGGGCCGCTGAAGCGGAGCGTGCAAACTCAACCGCTCGGCCACGGGGTCAGCCCCTCCCTTCCTTCCTTCCTTCCTTCCTTCCTTCCTTCCTTCCTTCCTTCCTTCCTTCCTTCCTAAGGAGGAGGAGGCAGGCACTGTGTGAAGTCGCCAGTGAGTCTGTGGAAAGAGACGGAGGATTTCCCATGGGAAGCCGGGGCGGGGGACACGGACCGATGTCGTGCGAACTTGAAGGTGAAAGATCAAAAAACCCACACACGCCTAGAGCGGCGGGTTGCCCGTTAGGAGTTTGCTTGCCGGGCCCATAACGCAGGGCTCATCGATGAGCCAAACCGTCCGTGATCCTCAAGCAGTCTAGTAGGGTTAGAGAAAGGAGGGGGGCACTCTTTCTGCCCCAGATGAGGCGAGTTTCTCAGACAGCCACCCTGCCCCAACATCTCCCCTCCCTGCCTCCCGGCCCTTGGTGGACTGCGGCCTAAGGGTGGGGGAATTGAAGAAAGCCGTTCAATGGAAAAAAGCCCGAGGCCATGGGAGAGAGCTTCCTGCACTTGAATGAAGCCCTGACGCCAGGCCCATCGGAATGAATGGGCCTGACCTCCCCTCCCCCCTCCCCCCTCCCCCCTCCCAGGCTGGCGACTCGGCAGTGGAAGGCTAGGGGTTTCTTCCGAAATGGTGAACCGGCCCCCTTGTCCACAGGAAAACCACACACGGGTACAGCCTAGGCCGGATCTCAGGCCAAGTCGTCAGGGTGGCAAGATGATGGCGGATGAGAGGAAACTTGTTCTGGGACCGCACCGCCCCCCCCCCATCGCCTCTCTGGCTGAGAAGAGGGCTGGGGAGCGGTGAGGGTCAGGGGGAGAGTGGGGGCGGGGCCGGGACAGGGACCACCGGGCAGTAGGACGGGAGTAGCCCTGAGGCCTGCCTGCCTGCTTCCTTCCCTGCCGGCGCAGGGCTGAGAGAGGCACGGGGCACGCTGGCTCCTGCCCCTTCACTCATTCGGGAAGCCTCCTGTTGTTGCTCCTGAGGTGCCGGCTGCGGTGACAGACAGAGCAAAACTCCTCTCTCTGTCTATTTCTTCAAAGGCCCGAGTCTGAGCTACGACAGATTCCCCTGTGGCTCAACCCGCAACCTCCCATCCTGCCAGACCAGACCCCTTGTCTAAAAACCTCCACTGGAGGAGCTCTTCCACCTGACTCGGAAAGGAAACACCAGCCCCGCCTCAGCCTCACACCCACCACCACCACCACCACCCGCCCCCCCCCCCGCCCCACTCTCCTCCGGACCCAGATACCTAACAGAGGGAACAAAAATCCAAAAATCCTGCTGCTCTCCTTCTACCACCTCCACTTCAGAAGAGTCAGTCTCCCCCGAACACCTCAGACTCTGTGACTTCCCGCGGCCTCCCTTTCCCCGTCCCCATTCTCTCCCCGGACGGGCCCCATCTTACACTTGAACGACAGCTCCACCGCTCGGGGCAGCTGGACACGATGTCCCAAAGTGGCCCGGACGGTAGCCTGGTCGATTCCAAAGGACCCACGCACGCAGTCGGCCATAAACGTGGTGTGGAGATCGTGGACGTTTGCGGGCCTCTGATGAAATCGCTGCTCCGGGGACCCCGGCGTCTAGGACCCGTCTTCTCCGTGTTCTTCACACCGTTGCTCCTGGGCCGGTTATTCTCTTCCCTCTCACTGACCTTAACGTTTTGTCTCTGCCATTGAATTTTGACTGTGCGAATGTGACTTGCCGCTGTAGGGCTGCGTGGATCTCTCAGGCATCCTGCTGTGCCGTGCGGGGGGGGGGGGGGGGGGAATCCTTGGTGGGTGGGTCGATAGACGTCCCTTTGGTTGTGCCCTGGAGGGGAGAGACAGAGGGGACGACTCAATCCACCACGAACGCTGATGTCGCTCCGATAAACCTGTAGCGGTGATTCTAGTTTATGGCCCGTGTCCTGAAAATAACTTCCCGAAGGGCCAGCCCGGCGGCACAGCGGTTAAGTTCGCACGTTCCGTTTTGTCAGCCAGGGGTTCGCAGGTTCGGATCCAGGGTGCGGACGTGGCGCCGCTTGGCGAGCCACGCTGTGGTCAGCGTCCCGCCTATCAAGGGGAGGGGGGATGGGCACGGATGTTAGCTCGGGACCACTCTCCCGGGGCAAAAAGAGGAGAATTGGCAGCAGGTGTCAGCTCGGGGCTCGTCTTCCTCGAAAAATAAATTAATTAAATTAATAAAAACAACTTCCCAAACCTCTCTGATAACTTGAAGCTTTGAAGTTTTGCGAGGTGAAATCAGGTGATAAAAAAGTCCACGGACGGGGGCGGCCCCGTGGCCGAGTGGTTAAGTTCACAAGCTCCCCTTCGGCGGCCCAGGGTTTTGCCGGTTCAGATCCCGGGCACGGCACGGACACGGCACCGCTCGTCGGGCCGTGTGGAGGCGGCGTCCCACATGCCACAACTGGAAGGGCCCTCAACTAAGATAGACAACTATGTCATGGGGGGGATTGGGGGAGAAAAATCGGGAGGGGGGGGAAAAGAAAACAAAAACGGAAGATTGGCAACAGGCGTTAGCTCTGTGAGGGCCGATCTTCCTCACCCAAAAACTAAAGTGAGATGAAATCAAATAAAGCGAAGGAAAAGATAAACCTATGAAATCCCATGTTTCTAAAAGTGGCCAAGTGTTTAGAAATTGGCCAAGCGACGGAATGCTCATGGGAAGGACAGTTCCTAATTGCTGGCTTCTTAGTTTTCACCAAAATTAAGGTTCGTGAGGGTTAAAAAATCTACTTAACAAATGCGATGAAAGCCACTAGGCCGGCCCGGTGGCGCGCTGGTTAAGTGTGCCTGTTCCGCTTCGCCGGCCCGGGGTTCGCCAGTTCGGATCCCGGGGGTGGACGTGGCACCGCTGGGCGAGCCACGTGGTGGTAGGCGTCCCACATATGAAATAGAGGAAGATGGGCACGGAGGTGAGCTCAGGGCCAGCCTTCCTCGGCAAAAAGAGGAGGATTGGCAGCAGTTAGCTCAGGGCTCATCGTCCTCAAAACAAAACAAAACAAAACAAAAAGCCACTAAAAGTGAATATGGGAAACATCTTTGTGTTCAAGGAAAGTGAGATGGCTGCCTTCAGGCAAGAGGGCCTAAAAAGTAAAGATCGTTTTGTCTGTGAAAAGGTGATCAAAGTTTCACGGGGAAAATAATCTGAGAAAAAGGCCTGTTCGTGGTCAAGTGGCCTAAAATTGGAACGAGTGGACAGATAGAAATGGCGAGCGATAGGATCTATGGGAGTCTATGAGGAAGCCATTGGGTGTCGGCCTAATTCGGCCTGACAGTGTTTTTTCGAAAAGGGCCTGACGTGGCCGTCGAGCACGCATCGCATCGTAGATCCGCTTTACACATTTCCTACGGCAAGAACCAATGCCCTTAAGGGAAAGGAGCAGCTTCCCCGTGCTCGGGCCTTTCCTTAAGGAGAGGCATCTTTCCTTAGGCTAGGAGCGGATGGTTGCGCTCACCTTTGACCATCCGGCTCCCCTGTGACCACCCAGGCCCAGACAACCGACCTGCCACCCAGCAGTGTCTGTCGATCGCTGTGCCGACAGAGCAGTCTCGCGACTATCATCCAAGGGACCTTTCGATCCTATGTGAAACGTCCTCTCTGGGGGTCTAGAAGCACTCTGTACACCCCACTTCCCGGGCACCCTCTCTTCCTTCGGGAAGAAAGGCCCCGGGCCACAGTCCTCACATTTTAGCTCAGAATAAACGCACCCCGATTTTCACGGATAGATTGGTTCCGGATTATTTCCGTCGACAGAATGGAATCAAGTCAATGAGTTTCAAGATCGGAGGGAAGCTGATGCAAAATCAGAATTTGTTTTTCTCACTCCCGAAAGGATACTTTTCTCTAACTTCTAGTCTCCTCCTGATAAAGACATTGGAAAAGGTTTCTCTTGACCTCTGAGGGAATCGACACCAAAGACAGAGATCCTCCATTTTGTCAGAATGATTTCCTAGGCCTCCAATGGAGGAGGCCTCCCTCGGGACGGGAGCTCAGCTTTTGTTTTGCAACAGTTTTCCTCTCTCTGCTTGCCTTTAACATCTCCTTTCCCGTTCTTCTTTTTTGGAAGGGAAATACGTGCACCGCTGGGGAAAAAAAAAAAAAAAAGAATTTTCTAAATGACCAAAAGAAGATCTACGACTGTTGTTATTTTGGTTTCA
>NW_027225150.1:0-18524 GCF_041296235.1 Equus asinus
CACGTCTGAGAGGTGGTTCCCGCATGCCCGGCAGGTGCTCCAGGAGAGTCCTACAAGTGGTTCTGGCCTAGCCCGCAGGTGATTTTGGCGTGTCCGGCAGGTGGTTCCGGCATGCTCGGCAGGTGGTTCAGGCATGTCTGGTAGGTGGTTCCGGTCTGTCCGCGAGGTGGTTCCGGCGTGTCAGGCACGTGGTTCCGGCATGTGTGACAGGTGGTTCTGGCATGTCCGGCAGGTGATTCTGGATTGTCCACCAAGTGGCTCTGGTGTAACCAGCAGGTGATTCCGGAGTGTACGGCAAGTGGTTCTGGCCTAGCTGGCTGGTGATTTTGGGTGTCCAGCAGGTGGCTCCAGCGAGTCGAGCAAGTTGTTCCGGTGTGCTCAGCAGGTGGTTCAGGCAGGTCCGGCAGGTGTTTCTGGTCTGTCCAGTACGTGGTGCCGGCATGTCCGGCACGTGCTTCCAGTATGTTTGAGAGGTGGTTCCTACCTTCCCGGCGGGAGATTCCGGAGCGTCCGCCATGTGATTCTGGCCTACCTGGCAGGGATTTTGGCGTCTCTGGCTGGTGGTTCCGGCGAGTCGAAGAGGAGGTTCCGGCGTGCTCGGCAGGTGCATCCGGTGTCTCTGGCACGTCATTCTGGCACGTTCGAGAGGTGGTTCCGGCATGCCTGACAGGTGATTCCGGAGTGTCCGACAAGGGGTTCTGGCACGTCTGAGAGGTGGTTCCGGCATACCCTGCAGGTGATTCTGGCTTGTCTGCCGAGTGGTGCTGGCGTAGCCATCAGGTGATTTTGGCGTGTCCAGCAGGTGGCTCCAGCGAGTAGAGCAGGTTGTTCCAGCGTACTCAGCAGGTGGTTCAGGCGGGTCTGGCAGGTGGTTCCGGTCTCTCTAGTAGGTGGTTCCGGCGTGTCCGGCACGTGCTTCTGGCACGTCTGAGAGCTGGTTCCGGCATGCCCGGCGGGTGATTCCATAGAGTCCGCCACGTGGTTCTGGCCTAGCTGACAGGTGACTTTGGCGTCCCCGGCAGGTGGTTACAGCGAGTTGAGCAGGAGGTTCCGGCATGCTCGGCAGTTGCATCCGGTGTCTCTGGCACGTGGTTCTGGCACGTCTGACATTTGGTTGCATCATGTCTGGCAGGTGATTCCGGAGTGTCCGGCAAGAGGTTCTGGTGTAGCCGGCAGGTGATTTTGGCATGTCCGGCAGGTGTTTCTGGCGAGCTGTTCAGGTGGTTCCGGTGTTCTTGGCAGGTGATTCTGGCGTGTCCAGCAGGTGGTTCCGGTCTGTCCGGTAATGGGTTCCGTCATGTGCCGCACGTGGTTCTGGCACGTCTGAGAGGTGGTTCCCGCATGCCCGGCAGGTGCTCCAGGAGAGTCCTACAAGTGGTTCTGGCCTAGCCCGCAGGTGATTTTGGCGTGTCCGGCAGGTGGTTCCGGCATGCTCGGCAGGTGGTTCAGGCATGTCTGGTAGGTGGTTCCGGTCTGTCCGCGAGGTGGTTCCGGCGTGTCAGGCACGTGGTTCCGGCATGTGTGACAGGTGGTTCTGGCATGTCCGGCAGGTGATTCTGGATTGTCCACCAAGTGGCTCTGGTGTAACCAGCAGGTGATTCCGGAGTGTACGGCAAGTGGTTCTGGCCTAGCTGGCTGGTGATTTTGGGGTGTCCAGCAGGTGGCTCCAGCGAGTCGAGCAAGTTGTTCCGGTGTGCTCAGCAGGTGGTTCAGGCAGGTCCGGCAGGTGTTTCTGGTCTGTCCAGTACGTGGTGCCGGCATGTCCGGCACGTGCTTCCAGTATGTTTGAGAGGTGGTTCCTACCTTCCCGGCGGGAGATTCCGGAGCGTCCGCCATGTGATTCTGGCCTACCTGGCAGGGGATTTTGGCGTCTCTGGCTGGTGGTTCCGGCGAGTCGAAGAGGAGGTTCCGGCGTGCTCGGCAGGTGCATCCGGTGTCTCTGGCACGTCATTCTGGCACGCTCGAGAGGTGGTTCCGGCATGCCTGACAGGTGATTCCGGAGTGTCCGACAAGGGGTTCTGGCACGTCTGAGAGGTGGTTCCCGGCATACCCTGCAGGTGATTCTGGCTTGTCTGCCGAGTGGTGCTGGCGTAGCCATCAGGTGATTTTGGCGTGTCCAGCAGGTGGCTCCAGCGAGTAGAGCAGGTTGTTCCAGCGTACTCAGCAGGTGGTTCAGGCGGGTCTGGCAGGTGGTTCCGGTCTCTCTAGTAGGTGGTTCCGGCGTGTCCGGCACGTGCTTCTGGCACGTCTGAGAGCTGGTTCCGGCATGCCCGGCGGGTGATTCCATAGAGTCCGCCACGTGGTTCTGGCCTAGCTGACAGGTGACTTTGGCGTCCCCGGCAGGTGGTTACAGCGAGTTGAGCAGGAGGTTCCGGCATGCTCGGCAGTTGCATCCGGTGTCTCTGGCACGTGGTTCTGGCACGTCTGACATTTGGTTGCATCATGTCTGGCAGGTGATTCCGGAGTGTCCGGCAAGAGGTTCTGGTGTAGCCGGCAGGTGATTTTGGCATGTCCGGCAGGTGTTTCTGGCGAGCTGTTCAGGTGGTTCCGGTGTTCTTGGCAGGTGATTCTGGCGTGTCCAGCAGGTGGTTCCGGTCTGTCCGGTAATGGGTTCCGTCATGTGCCGCACGTGGTTCTGGCACGTCTGAGAGGTGGTTCCCGCATGCCCGGCAGGTGCTCCAGGAGAGTCCTACAAGTGGTTCTGGCCTAGCCCGCAGGTGATTTTGGCGTGTCCGGCAGGTGGTTCTGGCATGCTCGGCAGGTGGTTCAGGCATGTCTGGTAGGTGGTTCCGGTCTGTCCGCGAGGTGGTTCCGGCGTGTCAGGCACGTGGTTCCGGCATGTGTGACAGGTGGTTCTGGCATGTCCGGCAGGTGATTCTGGATTGTCCACCAAGTGGCTCTGGTGTAACCAGCAGGTGATTCCGGAGTGTACGGCAAGTGGTTCTGGCCTAGCTGGCTGGTGATTTTGGGGTGTCCAGCAGGTGGCTCCAGCGAGTCGAGCAAGTTGTTCCGGTGTGCTCAGCAGGTGGTTCAGGCAGGTCCGGCAGGTGTTTCTGGTCTGTCCAGTACGTGGTGCCGGCATGTCCGGCACGTGCTTCCAGTATGTTTGAGAGGTGGTTCCTACCTTCCCGGCGGGAGATTCCGGAGCGTCCGCCATGTGATTCTGGCCTACCTGGCAGGGGATTTTGGCGTCTCTGGCTGGTGGTTCCGGCGAGTCGAAGAGGAGGTTCCGGCGTGCTCGGCAGGTGCATCCGGTGTCTCTGGCACGTCATTCTGGCACGTTCGAGAGGTGGTTCCGGCATGCCTGACAGGTGATTCCGGAGTGTCCGACAAGGGGTTCTGGCACGTCTGAGAGGTGGTTCCGGCATACCCTGCAGGTGATTCTGGCTTGTCTGCCGAGTGGTGCTGGCGTAGCCATCAGGTGATTTTGGCGTGTCCAGCAGGTGGCTCCAGCGAGTAGAGCAGGTTGTTCCAGCGTACTCAGCAGGTGGTTCAGGCGGGTCTGGCAGGTGGTTCCGGTCTCTCTAGTAGGTGGTTCCGGCGTGTCCGGCACGTGCTTCTGGCACGTCTGAGAGCTGGTTCCGGCATGCCCGGCGGGTGATTCCATAGAGTCCGCCACGTGGTTCTGGCCTAGCTGACAGGTGACTTTGGCGTCCCCGGCAGGTGGTTACAGCGAGTTGAGCAGGAGGTTCCGGCATGCTCGGCAGTTGCATCCGGTGTCTCTGGCACGTGGTTCTGGCACGTCTGACATTTGGTTGCATCATGTCTGGCAGGTGATTCCGGAGTGTCCGGCAAGAGGTTCTGGTGTAGCCGGCAGGTGATTTTGGCATGTCCGGCAGGTGTTTCTGGCGAGCTGTTCAGGTGGTTCCGGTGTTCTTGGCAGGTGATTCTGGCGTGTCCAGCAGGTGGTTCCGGTCTGTCCGGTAATGGGTTCCGTCATGTGCCGCACGTGGTTCTGGCACGTCTGAGAGGTGGTTCCCGCATGCCCGGCAGGTGCTCCAGGAGAGTCCTACAAGTGGTTCTGGCCTAGCCCGCAGGTGATTTGGCGTGTCCGGCAGGTGGTTCCGGCATGCTCGGCAGGTGGTTCAGGCATGTCTGGTAGGTGGTTCCGGTCTGTCCGCGAGGTGGTTCCGGCGTGTCAGGCACGTGGTTCCGGCATGTGTGACAGGTGGTTCTGGCATGTCCGGCAGGTGATTCTGGATTGTCCACCAAGTGGCTCTGGTGTAACCAGCAGGTGATTCCGGAGTGTACGGCAAGTGGTTCTGGCCTAGCTGGCTGGTGATTTTGGGGTGTCCAGCAGGTGGCTCCAGCGAGTCGAGCAAGTTGTTCCGGTGTGCTCAGCAGGTGGTTCAGGCAGGTCCGGGCAGGTGTTTCTGGTCTGTCCAGTACGTGGTGCCGGCATGTCCGGCACGTGCTTCCAGTATGTTTGAGAGGTGGTTCCTACCTTCCCGGCGGGAGATTCCGGAGCGTCCGCCATGTGATTCTGGCCTACCTGGCAGGGGATTTTGGCGTCTCTGGCTGGTGGTTCCGGCGAGTCGAAGCAGGAGGTTCCGGCGTGCTCGGCAGGTGCATCCGGTGTCTCTGGCACGTCATTCTGGCACGTTCGAGAGGTGGTTCCGGCATGCCTGACAGGTGATTCCGGAGTGTCCGACAAGGGGTTCTGGCACGTCTGAGAGGTGGTTCCGGCATACCCTGCAGGTGATTCTGGCTTGTCTGCCGAGTGGTGCTGGCGTAGCCATCAGGTGATTTGGCGTGTCCAGCAGGTGGCTCCAGCGAGTAGAGCAGGTTGTTCCAGCGTACTCAGCAGGTGGTTCAGGCGGGTCTGGCAGGTGGTTCCGGTCTCTCTAGTAGGTGGTTCCGGCGTGTCCGGCACGTGCTTCTGGCACGTCTGAGAGCTGGTTCCGGCATGCCCGGCGGGTGATTCCATAGAGTCCGCCACGTGGTTCTGGCCTAGCTGACAGGTGACTTTGGCGTCCCCGGCAGGTGGTTACAGCGAGTTGAGCAGGAGGTTCCGGCATGCTCGGCAGTTGCATCCGGTGTCTCTGGCACGTGGTTCTGGCACGTCTGACATTTGGTTGCATCATGTCTGGCAGGTGATTCCGGAGTGTCCGGCAAGAGGTTCTGGTGTAGCCGGCAGGTGATTTTGGCATGTCCGGCAGGTGTTTCTGGCGAGCTGTTCAGGTGGTTCCGGTGTTCTTGGCAGGTGATTCTGGCGTGTCCAGCAGGTGGTTCCGGTCTGTCCGGTAATGGGTTCCGTCATGTGCCGCACGTGGTTCTGGCACGTCTGAGAGGGTGGTTCCCGCATGCCCGGCAGGTGCTCCAGGAGAGTCCTACAAGTGGTTCTGGCCTAGCCCGCAGGTGATTTTGGCGTGTCCGGCAGGTGGTTCCGGCATGCTCGGCAGGTGGTTCAGGCATGTCTGGTAGGTGGTTCCGGTCTGTCCGCGAGGTGGTTCCGGCGTGTCAGGCACGTGGTTCCGGCATGTGTGACAGGTGGTTCTGGCATGTCCGGCAGGTGATTCTGGATTGTCCACCAAGTGGCTCTGGTGTAACCAGCAGGTGATTCCGGAGTGTACGGCAAGTGGTTCTGGCCTAGCTGGCTGGTGATTTTGGGGTGTCCAGCAGGTGGCTCCAGCGAGTCGAGCAAGTTGTTCCGGTGTGCTCAGCAGGTGGTTCAGGCAGGTCCGGCAGGTGTTTCTGGTCTGTCCAGTACGTGGTGCCGGCATGTCCGGCACGTGCTTCCAGTATGTTTGAGAGGTGGTTCCTACCTTCCCGGCGGGAGATTCCGGAGCGTCCGCCATGTGATTCTGGCCTACCTGGCAGGGGATTTTGGCGTCTCTGGCTGGTGGTTCCGGCGAGTCGAAGAGGAGGTTCCGGCGTGCTCGGCAGGTGCATCCGGTGTCTCTGGCACGTCATTCTGGCACGTTCGAGAGGTGGTTCCGGCATGCCTGACAGGTGATTCCGGAGTGTCCGACAAGGGGTTCTGGCACGTCTGAGAGGTGGTTCCGGCATACCCTGCAGGTGATTCTGGCTTGTCTGCCGAGTGGTGCTGGCGTAGCCATCAGGTGATTTTGGCGTGTCCAGCAGGTGGCTCCAGCGAGTAGAGCAGGTTGTTCCAGCGTACTCAGCAGGTGGTTCAGGCGGGTCTGGCAGGTGGTTCCGGTCTCTCTAGTAGGTGGTTCCGGCGTGTCCGGCACGTGCTTCTGGCACGTCTGAGAGCTGGTTCCGGCATGCCCGGCGGGTGATTCCATAGAGTCCGCCACGTGGTTCTGGCCTAGCTGACAGGTGACTTTGGCGTCCCCCGGCAGGTGGTTACAGCGAGTTGAGCAGGAGGTTCCGGCATGCTCGGCAGTTGCATCCGGTGTCTCTGGCACGTGGTTCTGGCACGTCTGACATTTGGTTGCATCATGTCTGGCAGGTGATTCCGGAGTGTCCGGCAAGAGGTTCTGGTGTAGCCGGCAGGTGATTTTGGCATGTCCGGCAGGTGTTTCTGGCGAGCTGTTCAGGTGGTTCCGGTGTTCTTGGCAGGTGATTCTGGCGTGTCCAGCAGGTGGTTCCGGTCTGTCCGGTAATGGGTTCCGTCATGTGCCGCACGTGGTTCTGGCACGTCTGAGAGGTGGTTCCCGCATGCCCGGCAGGTGCTCCAGGAGAGTCCTACAAGTGGTTCTGGCCTAGCCCGCAGGTGATTTTGGCGTGTCCGGCAGGTGGTTCCGGCATGCTCGGCAGGTGGTTCAGGCATGTCTGGTAGGTGGTTCCGGTCTGTCCGCGAGGTGGTTCCGGCGTGTCAGGCACGTGGTTCCGGCATGTGTGACAGGTGGTTCTGGCATGTCCGGCAGGTGATTCTGGATTGTCCACCAAGTGGCTCTGGTGTAACCAGCAGGTGATTCCGGAGTGTACGGCAAGTGGTTCTGGCCTAGCTGGCTGGTGATTTTGGGGTGTCCAGCAGGTGGCTCCAGCGAGTCGAGCAAGTTGTTCCGGTGTGCTCAGCAGGTGGTTCAGGCAGGTCCGGCAGGTGTTTCTGGTCTGTCCAGTACGTGGTGCCGGCATGTCCGGCACGTGCTTCCAGTATGTTTGAGAGGTGGTTCCTACCTTCCCGGCGGGAGATTCCGGAGCGTCCGCCATGTGATTCTGGCCTACCTGGCAGGGGATTTTGGCGTCTCTGGCTGGTGGTTCCGGCGAGTCGAAGAGGAGGTTCCGGCGTGCTCGGCAGGTGCATCCGGTGTCTCTGGCACGTCATTCTGGCACGTTCGAGAGGTGGTTCCGGCATGCCTGACAGGTGATTCCGGAGTGTCCGACAAGGGGGTTCTGGCACGTCTGAGAGGTGGTTCCGGCATACCCTGCAGGTGATTCTGGCTTGTCTGCCGAGTGGTGCTGGCGTAGCCATCAGGTGATTTTGGCGTGTCCAGCAGGTGGCTCCAGCGAGTAGAGCAGGTTGTTCCAGCGTACTCAGCAGGTGGTTCAGGCGGGTCTGGCAGGTGGTTCCGGTCTCTCTAGTAGGTGGTTCCGGCGTGTCCGGCACGTGCTTCTGGCACGTCTGAGAGCTGGTTCCGGCATGCCCGGCGGGTGATTCCATAGAGTCCGCCACGTGGTTCTGGCCTAGCTGACAGGTGACTTTGGCGTCCCCGGCAGGTGGTTACAGCGAGTTGAGCAGGAGGTTCCGGCATGCTCGGCAGTTGCATCCGGTGTCTCTGGCACGTGGTTCTGGCACGTCTGACATTTGGTTGCATCATGTCTGGCAGGTGATTCCGGAGTGTCCGGCAAGAGGTTCTGGTGTAGCCGGCAGGTGATTTTGGCATGTCCGGCAGGTGTTTCTGGCGAGCTGTTCAGGTGGTTCCGGTGTTCTTGGCAGGTGATTCTGGCGTGTCCAGCAGGTGGTTCCGGTCTGTCCGGTAATGGGTTCCGTCATGTGCCGCACGTGGTTCTGGCACGTCTGAGAGGTGGTTCCCGCATGCCCGGCAGGTGCTCCAGGAGAGTCCTACAAGTGGTTCTGGCCTAGCCCGCAGGTGATTTTGGCGTGTCCGGCAGGTGGTTCCGGCATGCTCGGCAGGTGGTTCAGGCATGTCTGGTAGGTGGTTCCGGTCTGTCCGCGAGGTGGTTCCGGCGTGTCAGGCACGTGGTTCCGGCATGTGTGACAGGTGGTTCTGGCATGTCCGGCAGGTGATTCTGGATTGTCCACCAAGTGGCTCTGGTGTAACCAGCAGGTGATTCCGGAGTGTACGGCAAGTGGTTCTGGCCTAGCTGGCTGGTGATTTTGGGGTGTCCAGCAGGTGGCTCCAGCGAGTCGAGCAAGTTGTTCCGGTGTGCTCAGCAGGTGGTTCAGGCAGGTCCGGCAGGTGTTTCTGGTCTGTCCAGTACGTGGTGCCGGCATGTCCGGCACGTGCTTCCAGTATGTTTGAGAGGTGGTTCCTACCTTCCCGGCGGGAGATTCCGGAGCGTCCGCCATGTGATTCTGGCCTACCTGGCAGGGGATTTTGGCGTCTCTGGCTGGTGGTTCCGGCGAGTCGAAGAGGAGGTTCCGGCGTGCTCGGCAGGTGCATCCGGTGTCTCTGGCACGTCATTCTGGCACGTTCGAGAGGTGGTTCCGGCATGCCTGACAGGTGATTCCGGAGTGTCCGACAAGGGGTTCTGGCACGTCTGAGAGGTGGTTCCGGCATACCCTGCAGGTGATTCTGGCTTGTCTGCCGAGTGGTGCTGGCGTAGCCATCAGGTGATTTTGGCGTGTCCAGCAGGTGGCTCCAGCGAGTAGAGCAGGTTGTTCCAGCGTACTCAGCAGGTGGTTCAGGCGGGTCTGGCAGGTGGTTCCGGTCTCTCTAGTAGGTGGTTCCGGCGTGTCCGGCACGTGCTTCTGGCACGTCTGAGAGCTGGTTCCGGCATGCCCGGCGGGTGATTCCATAGAGTCCGCCACGTGGTTCTGGCCTAGCTGACAGGTGACTTTGGCGTCCCCGGCAGGTGGTTACAGCGAGTTGAGCAGGAGGTTCCGGCATGCTCGGCAGTTGCATCCGGTGTCTCTGGCACGTGGTTCTGGCACGTCTGACATTTGGTTGCATCATGTCTGGCAGGTGATTCCGGAGTGTCCGGCAAGAGGTTCTGGTGTAGCCGGCAGGTGATTTTGGCATGTCCGGCAGGTGTTTCTGGCGAGCTGTTCAGGTGGTTCCGGTGTTCTTGGCAGGTGATTCTGGCGTGTCCAGCAGGTGGTTCCGGTCTGTCCGGTAATGGGTTCCGTCATGTGCCGCACGTGGTTCTGGCACGTCTGTGAGGTGGTTCCCGCATGCCCGGCAGGTGCTCCAGGAGAGTCCTACAAGTGGTTCTGGCCTAGCCCGCAGGTGATTTTGGCGTGTCCGGCAGGTGGTTCCGCATGCTCGGCAGGTGGTTCAGGCATGTCTGGTAGGTGGTTCCGGTCTGTCCGCGAGGTGGTTCCGGCGTGTCAGGCACGTGGTTCCGGCATGTGTGACAGGTGGTTCTGGCATGTCCGGCAGGTGATTCTGGATTGTCCACCAAGTGGCTCTGGTGTAACCAGCAGGTGATTCCGGAGTGTACGGCAAGTGGTTCTGGCCTAGCTGGCTGGTGATTTTGGGGTGTCCAGCAGGTGGCTCCAGCGAGTCGAGCAAGTTGTTCCGGTGTGCTCAGCAGGTGGTTCAGGCAGGTCCGGCAGGTGTTTCTGGTCTGTCCAGTACGTGGTGCCGGCATGTCCGGCACGTGCTTCCAGTATGTTTGAGAGGTGGTTCCTACCTTCCCGGCGGGAGATTCCGGAGCGTCCGCCATGTGATTCTGGCCTACCTGGCAGGGGATTTTGGCGTCTCTGGCTGGTGGTTCCGGCGAGTCGAAGAGGAGGTTCCGGCGTGCTCGGCAGGTGCATCCGGTGTCTCTGGCACGTCATTCTGGCACGCTCGAGAGGTGGTTCCGGCATGCCTGACAGGTGATTCCGGAGTGTCCGACAAGGGGTTCTGGCACGTCTGAGAGGTGGTTCCGGCATACCCTGCAGGTGATTCTGGCTTGTCTGCCGAGTGGTGCTGGCGTAGCCATCAGGTGATTTTGGCGTGTCCAGCAGGTGGCTCCAGCGAGTAGAGCAGGTTGTTCCAGCGTACTCAGCAGGTGGTTCAGGCGGGTCTGGCAGGTGGTTCCGGTCTCTCTAGTAGGTGGTTCCGGCGTGTCCGGCACGTGCTTCTGGCACGTCTGAGAGCTGGTTCCGGCATGCCCGGCGGGTGATTCCATAGAGTCCGCCACGTGGTTCTGGCCTAGCTGACAGGTGACTTTGGCGTCCCCGGCAGGTGGTTACAGCGAGTTGAGCAGGAGGTTCCGGCATGCTCGGCAGTTGCATCCGGTGTCTCTGGCACGTGGTTCTGGCACGTCTGACATTTGGTTGCATCATGTCTGGCAGGTGATTCCGGAGTGTCCGGCAAGAGGTTCTGGTGTAGCCGGCAGGTGATTTTGGCATGTCCGGCAGGTGTTTCTGGCGAGCTGTTCAGGTGGTTCCGGTGTTCTTGGCAGGTGATTCTGGCGTGTCCAGCAGGTGGTTCCGGTCTGTCCGGTAATGGGTTCCGTCATGTGCCGCACGTGGTTCTGGCACGTCTGAGAGGTGGTTCCCGCATGCCCGGCAGGTGCTCCAGGAGAGTCCTACAAGTGGTTCTGGCCTAGCCCGCAGGTGATTTTGGCGTGTCCGGCAGGTGGTTCCGGCATGCTCGGCAGGTGGTTCAGGCATGTCTGGTAGGTGGTTCCGGTCTGTCCGCGAGGTGGTTCCGGCGTGTCAGGCACGTGGTTCCGGCATGTGTGACAGGTGGTTCTGGCATGTCCGGCAGGTGATTCTGGATTGTCCACCAAGTGGCTCTGGTGTAACCAGCAGGTGATTCCGGAGTGTACGGCAAGTGGTTCTGGCATAGCTGGCTGGTGATTTTGGGGTGTCCAGCAGGTGGCTCCAGCGAGTCGAGCAAGTTGTTCCGGTGTGCTCAGCAGGTGGTTCAGGCAGGTCCGGCAGGTGTTTCTGGTCTGTCCAGTACGTGGTGCCGGCATGTCCGGCACGTGCTTCCAGTATGTTTGAGAGGTGGTTCCTACCTTCCCGGCGGGAGATTCCGGAGCGTCCGCCATGTGATTCTGGCCTACCTGGCAGGGGATTTTGGCGTCTCTGGCTGGTGGTTCCGGCGAGTCGAAGAGGAGGTTCCGGCGTGCTCGGCAGGTGCATCCGGTGTCTCTGGCACGTCATTCTGGCACGTTCGAGAGGTGGTTCCGGCATGCCTGACAGGTGATTCCGGAGTGTCCGACAAGGGTTCTGGCACGTCTGAGAGGTGGTTCCGGCATACCCTGCAGGTGATTCTGGCTTGTCTGCCGAGTGGTGCTGGCGTAGCCATCAGGTGATTTTGGCGTGTCCAGCAGGTGGCTCCAGCGAGTAGAGCAGGTTGTTCCAGCGTACTCAGCAGGTGGTTCAGGCGGGTCTGGCAGGTGGTTCCGGTCTCTCTAGTAGGTGGTTCCGGCGTGTCCGGCACGTGCTTCTGGCACGTCTGAGAGCTGGTTCCGGCATGCCCGGCGGGTGATTCCATAGAGTCCGCCACGTGGTTCTGGCCTAGCTGACAGGTGACTTTGGCGTCCCCGGCAGGTGGTTACAGCGAGTTGAGCAGGAGGTTCCGGCATGCTCGGCAGTTGCATCCGGTGTCTCTGGCACGTGGTTCTGGCACGTCTGACATTTGGTTGCATCATGTCTGGCAGGTGATTCCGGAGTGTCCGGCAAGAGGTTCTGGTGTAGCCGGCAGGTGATTTTGGCATGTCCGGCAGGTGTTTCTGGCGAGCTGTTCAGGTGGTTCCGGTGTTCTTGGCAGGTGATTCTGGCGTGTCCAGCAGGTGGTTCCGGTCTGTCCGGTAATGGGTTCCGTCATGTGCCGCACGTGGTTCTGGCACGTCTGAGAGGTGGTTCCCGCATGCCCGGCAGGTGCTCCAGGAGAGTCCTACAAGTGGTTCTGGCCTAGCCCGCAGGTGATTTTGGCGTGTCCGGCAGGTGGTTCCGGCATGCTCGGCAGGTGGTTCAGGCATGTCTGGTAGGTGGTTCCGGTCTGTCCGCGAGGTGGTTCCGGCGTGTCAGGCACGTGGTTCCGGCATGTGTGACAGGTGGTTCTGGCATGTCCGGCAGGTGATTCTGGATTGTCCACCAAGTGGCTCTGGTGTAACCAGCAGGTGATTCCGGAGTGTACGGCAAGTGGTTCTGGCATAGCTGGCTGGTGATTTTGGGGTGTCCAGCAGGTGGCTCCAGCGAGTCGAGCAAGTTGTTCCGGTGTGCTCAGCAGGTGGTTCAGGCAGGTCCGGCAGGTGTTTCTGGTCTGTCCAGTACGTGGTGCCGGCATGTCCGGCACGTGCTTCCAGTATGTTTGAGAGGTGGTTCCTACCTTCCCGGCGGGAGATTCCGGAGCGTCCGCCATGTGATTCTGGCCTACCTGGCAGGGGATTTTGGCGTCTCTGGCTGGTGGTTCCGGCGAGTCGAAGAGGAGGTTCCGGCGTGCTCGGCAGGTGCATCCGGTGTCTCTGGCACGTCATTCTGGCACGTTCGAGAGGTGGTTCCGGCATGCCTGACAGGTGATTCCGGAGTGTCCGACAAGGGGTTCTGGCACGTCTGAGAGGTGGTTCCGGCATACCCTGCAGGTGATTCTGGCTTGTCTGCCGAGTGGTGCTGGCGTAGCCATCAGGTGATTTTGGCGTGTCCAGCAGGTGGCTCCAGCGAGTAGAGCAGGTTGTTCCAGCGTACTCAGCAGGTGGTTCAGGCGGGTCTGGCAGGTGGTTCCGGTCTCTCTAGTAGGTGGTTCCGGCGTGTCCGGCACGTGCTTCTGGCACGTCTGAGAGCTGGTTTCCGGCATGCCCGGCGGGTGATTCCATAGAGTCCGCCACGTGGTTCTGGCCTAGCTGACAGGTGACTTTGGCGTCCCCGGCAGGTGGTTACAGCGAGTTGAGCAGGAGGTTCCGGCATGCTCGGCAGTTGCATCCGGTGTCTCTGGCACGTGGTTCTGGCACGTCTGACATTTGGTTGCATCATGTCTGGCAGGTGATTCCGGAGTGTCCGGCAAGAGGTTCTGGTGTAGCCGGCAGGTGATTTTGGCATGTCCGGCAGGTGTTTCTGGCGAGCTGTTCAGGTGGTTCCGGTGTTCTTGGCAGGTGATTCTGGCGTGTCCAGCAGGTGGTTCCGGTCTGTCCGGTAATGGGTTCCGTCATGTGCCGCACGTGGTTCTGGCACGTCTGAGAGGTGGTTCCCGCATGCCCGGCAGGTGCTCCAGGAGAGTCCTACAAGTGGTTCTGGCCTAGCCCGCAGGTGATTTTGGCGTGTCCGGCAGGTGGTTCCGGCATGCTCGGCAGGTGGTTCAGGCATGTCTGGTAGGTGGTTCCGGTCTGTCCGCGAGGTGGTTCCGGCGTGTCAGGCACGTGGTTCCGGCATGTGTGACAGGTGGTTCTGGCATGTCCGGCAGGTGATTCTGGATTGTCCACCAAGTGGCTCTGGTGTAACCAGCAGGTGATTCCGGAGTGTACGGCAAGTGGTTCTGGCATAGCTGGCTGGTGATTTTGGGGTGTCCAGCAGGTGGCTCCAGCGAGTCGAGCAAGTTGTTCCGGTGTGCTCAGCAGGTGGTTCAGGCAGGTCCGGCAGGTGTTTCTGGTCTGTCCAGTACGTGGTGCCAGGCATGTCCGGCACGTGCTTCCAGTATGTTTGAGAGGTGGTTCCTACCTTCCCGGCGGGAGATTCCGGAGCGTCCGCCATGTGATTCTGGCCTACCTGGCAGGGGATTTTGGCGTCTCTGGCTGGTGGTTCCGGCGAGTCGAAGAGGAGGTTCCGGCGTGCTCGGCAGGTGCATCCGGTGTCTCTGGCACGTCATTCTGGCACGTTCGAGAGGTGGTTCCGGCATGCCTGACAGGTGATTCCGGAGTGTCCGACAAGGGGTTCTGGCACGTCTGAGAGGTGGTTCCGGCATACCCTGCAGGTGATTCTGGCTTGTCTGCCGAGTGGTGCTGGCGTAGCCATCAGGTGATTTTGGCGTGTCCAGCAGGTGGCTCCAGCGAGTAGAGCAGGTTGTTCCAGCGTACTCAGCAGGTGGTTCAGGCGGGTCTGGCAGGGTGGTTCCGGTCTCTCTAGTAGGTGGTTCCGGCGTGTCCGGCACGTGCTTCTGGCACGTCTGAGAGCTGGTTCCGGCATGCCCGGCGGGTGATTCCATAGAGTCCGCCACGTGGTTCTGGCCTAGCTGACAGGTGACTTTGGCGTCCCCGGCAGGTGGTTACAGCGAGTTGAGCAGGAGGTTCCGGCATGCTCGGCAGTTGCATCCGGTGTCTCTGGCACGTGGTTCTGGCACGTCTGACATTTGGTTGCATCATGTCTGGCAGGTGATTCCGGAGTGTCCGGCAAGAGGTTCTGGTGTAGCCGGCAGGTGATTTTGGCATGTCCGGCAGGTGTTTCTGGCGAGCTGTTCAGGTGGTTCCGGTGTTCTTGGCAGGTGATTCTGGCGTGTCCAGCAGGTGGTTCCGGTCTGTCCGGTAATGGGTTCCGTCATGTGCCGCACGTGGTTCTGGCACGTCTGAGAGGTGGTTCCCGCATGCCCGGCAGGTGCTCCAGGAGAGTCCTACAAGTGGTTCTGGCCTAGCCCGCAGGTGATTTTGGCGTGTCCGGCAGGTGGTTCCGGCATGCTCGGCAGGTGGTTCAGGCATGTCTGGTAGGTGGTTCCGGTCTGTCCGCGAGGTGGTTCCGGCGTGTCAGGCACGTGGTTCCGGCATGTGTGACAGGTGGTTCTGGCATGTCCGGCAGGTGATTCTGGATTGTCCACCAAGTGGCTCTGGTGTAACCAGCAGGTGATTCCGGAGTGTACGGCAAGTGGTTCTGGCATAGCTGGCTGGTGATTTTGGGGTGTCCAGCAGGTGGCTCCAGCGAGTCGAGCAAGTTGTTCCGGTGTGCTCAGCAGGTGGTTCAGGCAGGTCCGGCAGGTGTTTCTGGTCTGTCCAGTACGTGGTGCCGGCATGTCCGGCACGTGCTTCCAGTATGTTTGAGAGGTGGTTCCTACCTTCCCGGCGGGAGATTCCGGAGCGTCCGCCATGTGATTCTGGCCTACCTGGCAGGGGATTTTGGCGTCTCTGGCTGGTGGTTCCGGCGAGTCGAAAGAGGAGGTTCCGGCGTGCTCGGCAGGTGCATCCGGTGTCTCTGGCACGTCATTCTGGCACGTTCGAGAGGTGGTTCCGGCATGCCTGACAGGTGATTCCGGAGTGTCCGACAAGGGGTTCTGGCACGTCTGAGAGGTGGTTCCGGCATACCCTGCAGGTGATTCTGGCTTGTCTGCCGAGTGGTGCTGGCGTAGCCATCAGGTGATTTTGGCGTGTCCAGCAGGTGGCTCCAGCGAGTAGAGCAGGTTGTTCCAGCGTACTCAGCAGGTGGTTCAGGCGGGTCTGGCAGGTGGTTCCGGTCTCTCTAGTAGGTGGTTCCGGCGTGTCCGGCACGTGCTTCTGGCACGTCTGAGAGCTGGTTCCGGCATGCCCGGCGGGTGATTCCATAGAGTCCGCCACGTGGTTCTGGCCTAGCTGACAGGTGACTTTGGCGTCCCCGGCAGGTGGTTACAGCGAGTTGAGCAGGAGGTTCCGGCATGCTCGGCAGTTGCATCCGGTGTCTCTGGCACGTGGTTCTGGCACGTCTGACATTTGGTTGCATCATGTCTGGCAGGTGATTCCGGAGTGTCCGGCAAGAGGTTCTGGTGTAGCCGGCAGGTGATTTTGGCATGTCCGGCAGGTGTTTCTGGCGAGCTGTTCAGGTGGTTCCGGTGTTCTTGGCAGGTGATTCTGGCGTGTCCAGCAGGTGGTTCCGGTCTGTCCGGTAATGGGTTCCGTCATGTGCCGCACGTGGTTCTGGCACGTCTGAGAGGTGGTTCCCGCATGCCCGGCAGGTGCTCCAGGAGAGTCCTACAAGTGGTTCTGGCCTAGCCCGCAGGTGATTTTGGCGTGTCCGGCAGGTGGTTCCGGCATGCTCGGCAGGTGGTTCAGGCATGTCTGGTAGGTGGTTCCGGTCTGTCCGCGAGGTGGTTCCGGCGTGTCAGGCACGTGGTTCCGGCATGTGTGACAGGTGGTTCTGGCATGTCCGGCAGGTGATTCTGGATTGTCCACCAAGTGGCTCTGGTGTAACCAGCAGGTGATTCCGGAGTGTACGGCAAGTGGTTCTGGCATAGCTGGCTGGTGATTTTGGGGTGTCCAGCAGGTGGCTCCAGCGAGTCGAGCAAGTTGTTCCGGTGTGCTCAGCAGGTGGTTCAGGCAGGTCCGGCAGGTGTTTCTGGTCTGTCCAGTACGTGGTGCCGGCATGTCCGGCACGTGCTTCCAGTATGTTTGAGAGGTGGTTCCCTACCTTCCCGGCGGGAGATTCCGGAGCGTCCGCCATGTGATTCTGGCCTACCTGGCAGGGGATTTGGCGTCTCTGGCTGGTGGTTCCGGCGAGTCGAAGAGGAGGTTCCGGCGTGCTCGGCAGGTGCATCCGGTGTCTCTGGCACGTCATTCTGGCACGTTCGAGAGGTGGTTCCGGCATGCCTGACAGGTGATTCCGGAGTGTCCGACAAGGGGTTCTGGCACGTCTGAGAGGTGGTTCCGGCATACCCTGCAGGTGATTCTGGCTTGTCTGCCGAGTGGTGCTGGCGTAGCCATCAGGTGATTTTGGCGTGTCCAGCAGGTGGCTCCAGCGAGTAGAGCAGGTTGTTCCAGCGTACTCAGCAGGTGGTTCAGGCGGGTCTGGCAGGTGGTTCCGGTCTCTCTAGTAGGTGGTTCCGGCGTGTCCGGCACGTGCTTCTGGCACGTCTGAGAGCTGGTTCCGGCATGCCCGGCGGGTGATTCCATAGAGTCCGCCACGTGGTTCTGGCCTAGCTGACAGGTGACTTTGGCGTCCCCGGCAGGTGGTTACAGCGAGTTGAGCAGGAGGTTCCGGCATGCTCGGCAGTTGCATCCGGTGTCTCTGGCACGTGGTTCTGGCACGTCTGACATTTGGTTGCATCATGTCTGGCAGGTGATTCCGGAGTGTCCGGCAAGAGGTTCTGGTGTAGCCGGCAGGTGATTTTGGCATGTCCGGCAGGTGTTTCTGGCGAGCTGTTCAGGTGGTTCCGGTGTTCTTGGCAGGTGATTCTGGCGTGTCCAGCAGGTGGTTCCGGTCTGTCCGGTAATGGGTTCCGTCATGTGCCGCACGTGGTTCTGGCACGTCTGAGAGGTGGTTCCCGCATGCCCGGCAGGTGCTCCAGGAGAGTCCTACAAGTGGTTCTGGCCTAGCCCGCAGGTGATTTTGGCGTGTCCGGCAGGTGGTTCCGCATGCTCGGCAGGTGGTTCAGGCATGTCTGGTAGGTGGTTCCGGTCTGTCCGCGAGGTGGTTCCGGCGTGTCAGGCACGTGGTTCCGGCATGTGTGACAGGTGGTTCTGGCATGTCCGGCAGGTGATTCTGGATTGTCCACCAAGTGGCTCTGGTGTAACCAGCAGGTGATTCCGGAGTGTACGGCAAGTGGTTCTGGCATAGCTGGCTGGTGATTTTGGGGTGTCCAGCAGGTGGCTCCAGCGAGTCGAGCAAGTTGTTCCGGTGTGCTCAGCAGGTGGTTCAGGCAGGTCCGGCAGGTGTTTCTGGTCTGTCCAGTACGTGGTGCCGGCATGTCCGGCACGTGCTTCCAGTATGTTTGAGAGGTGGTTCCTACCTTCCCGGCGGGAGATTCCGGAGCGTCCGCCATGTGATTCTGGCCTACCTGGCAGGGGATTTTGGCGTCTCTGGCTGGTGGTTCCGGCGAGTCGAAGAGGAGGTTCCGGCGTGCTCGGCAGGTGCATCCGGTGTCTCTGGCACGTCATTCTGGCACGTTCGAGAGGTGGTTCCGGCATGCCTGACAGGTGATTCCGGAGTGTCCGACAAGGGGTTCTGGCACGTCTGAGAGGTGGTTCCGGCATACCCTGCAGGTGATTCTGGCTTGTCTGCCGAGTGGTGCTGGCGTAGCCATCAGGTGATTTTGGCGTGTCCAGCAGGTGGCTCCAGCGAGTAGAGCAGGTTGTTCCAGCGTACTCAGCAGGTGGTTCAGGCGGGTCTGGCAGGTGGTTCCGGTCTCTCTAGTAGGTGGTTCCGGCGTGTCCGGCACGTGCTTCTGGCACGTCTGAGAGCTGGTTCCGGCATGCCCGGCGGGTGATTCCATAGAGTCCGCCACGTGGTTCTGGCCTAGCTGACAGGTGACTTTGGCGTCCCCGGCAGGTGGTTACAGCGAGTTGAGCAGGAGGTTCCGGCATGCTCGGCAGTTGCATCCGGTGTCTCTGGCACGTGGTTCTGGCACGTCTGACATTTGGTTGCATCATGTCTGGCAGGTGATTCCGGAGTGTCCGGCAAGAGGTTCTGGTGTAGCCGGCAGGTGATTTTGCATGTCCGGCAGGTGTTTCTGGCGAGCTGTTCAGGTGGTTCCGGTGTTCTTGGCAGGTGATTCTGGCGTGTCCAGCAGGTGGTTCCGGTCTGTCCGGTAATGGGTTCCGTCATGTGCCGCACGTGGTTCTGGCACGTCTGAGAGGAAAATCCCGCATGCCCGGCAGGTGCTCCA